>NC_051176.1:185506849-185666849 GCF_013339695.2 Rhipicephalus sanguineus
TTGCGCTGCGTGCTTCAGCACGTGAGCACTACTGTCGCAGCTGGCCCTGACGGGATACCTTTAAGCTTCTACAAAACTTCTTTGAGAAAATACAGACCATCTTTTGTAATGCTAAATGGGCTTCGTGCCGAAGGGATCAGACCGGATACGTTTCGAGAGGCCGAGTTATACTCTTGTTCAAAGCGAGGCGAGCCGTCCGATCCAAGGCGGTGGAGGCCCATTCCCTACTTAACTCAAATTATAAGATATGGCCAGCCATCCTTGCACACGCAAACTACCGTCCTTCCGGAAATAATAAGCGACACACAAACATGTGTGTTCCAGGCCGTACGATATATTCTTCGCTTGCGTTGACTCGTGATTTATCACCGTACTCTACAAGAACACAAATATATGGCATTTGTTTTCCTTAGACCAGGAAAAAGCTTTTGATTGTGTCGAATGGGACTATCTCTTCGCTGTGCTGGAGCGTTACGGCTTACAGCATGTTAAACCGAAGTTCTCCGCTTGCTCTACACTGACTTAAAGCGTCCTTAGTAGTCATGGTTATACATCGAACCTATTGCAGTAAGCAGAAGGTATTCGACAAGGCTGTCCCCCTCTCCCGATTCTCTTTGTACTGTGTATATAGAGCAATTGCAACAAATTCAGAGAGCACATCGATACGAAGGTGTTTCCTCTCCCAGGCCTGGCGAAGTGAAAGTGGCAGTACAGCCTACGCCGAGTATCTCGTTGTTTATTCGGAACATAGACAGGTTATAGAGACTTCTGGCGAAATTTCACCACCTATAGTTACCTGTCGGAGCATGTCTTATCCGGAAAAAGCAAGGCATGTGCTTTTGGAGTGACATAGAAGAATTTCCTGATGGCGTCCAAATCGTCCAAGGAGTTAAAGTCCTAGGTGTAACTTCCTTGGACTGGTGAAGTAGCTCGCACCACATGGAAGATATCCAACGTAAAGTAGACAGACGCATTGAAATCGCCAGAACTTTCCACTTACCTTTCACTGAGAGAGCCTATCTCATCAAAACAAGCATAACAGCGCCACTGCTTTATGTAGCAGAATGCTCGACCGCCTCGTCGGGTTTTGCTGATATGGCCACTGCGTGCGGCTCCTTTTTTGGGATGGCACGCTGAAGCTGTTGCCAGAGTCTTGGTCGCCTACCAGTAAAATTGGGGGGCTCAGTATTCCAAACCTTGATGTAATGTGCGCATGTTGGCTCTAAAAAACACATGGGCACTTTTAGAAAACTCATCATATCGAGGCAGGCAACTCGCAGTATATCTGCTGGGCACCTCTAGAAGGTTTTTCGGTTTAACAAACGAAACGGGACCAGCCGCTGAACGGCCACCGGCGTATTACGCATGTGATAAAATCTTTGCAACAATGGCGAAATGATTTTCCAGTTCAAGAACTGATGGAAATGTCTCCCACTGACTTGAGTGAACAAATAGGATTCAAAGTCTAACTGACGAACAGCGCCGGAAATACCGCGCGAGAAGACGCTTTTAGAAACACGTCCCTCTCCGCCGACAAAGTCCGCGGCTTTCAACTGGCTTAGGGATTGGGAGGCTCTACCGACGGCCGACCGCCTTGCGGCGTGGGGCGTGGCGCCCCCGCCACATGTCGCAATGCGGCCGTGTCGAAACTTTGCACCACGTCTTTCATGAAGCATGTTACGCGCACTTTTTGGGCCATGGTTACCAGTATTCCAAATAAGTATGCAGTGAAGTCTCGCCACAGGGATATTATGTCGAACTTTAATGGCTTATGGAGCCTTCGTCTTAGGGAAGCGGAGGGGACTGGCTCATCTGAGGGGACGCCCTCAGCGAGCCATGTTTCTCTGCTACATCGGCTAAGAAACGTAATGCTTATGCATCTCAATGAAGAACTATTATTTTGGGAGAGGAGGCCTTCCTCCGACGCTGGTCTACGCGATTCATTATTGTTAAAAACAACAGTGTCCACGCCTTTCCTCCTCTGCTGAGGAGGTGGGCTAGAGTTTGTACCACTGTGAAACCACGGTGTGAATACTCCTTTTCTTTATCAGAAACATGTCCTTTTTTGTGAATTATTGTTCTTAAGCACGAGAGCAAATGTCCTCATAGGTGGATGCAAAAACGTCACCTTACATTGTGAAGGACTCCTTTGTTTGTACACATAGCCTGTACTGTATATATAAGCTTCATCATCTCGAACATTATGAATGTCCCGTTTTTCTTGTACAAATTTTTGCATTGTAAATACATACGAACATCATTGGATACACAAATAAGTTATTTTCGCTGTACATAACAGCTTGCATTGTACATACGCATGAACAACATTGTATATCCTTTTGTGTACACAATAAGTTATGTAAGATAGATCCGGAAACAAAATTCTCTAAAAAGACCAAAATTTCTCCGTTGAAGTATCCCAAGAAAGACTATCGTCTTTAAAAAAATTAAAGCCGGTTCCGCGCCTATATCCAACCTGAGTAAACAGCGAAGCAGGCAAGCAAGCGCCACCACCTGGCGAACGCAGAGTGAGTTCTTTCTTATTAGATGTGAAGCATCTTATAGCGGAGTTCAATCCGGTGGTGGTGGTGTGCGGCGTGAGCACCCTTACTGCGCATGCGCAGACCCTCTCCACACACCTCCTCTCCCTCTCCTCTCCCCCTCTCCCATCCCCCTTTCCACTTCGCATTTCCCCTTCCCTTACCCTCCTCACTACCCCTCCCCCTCTCCCCTTTTCCTATCTCCCCTCCGCTTTCCCCTCTCCCCATTCACCTCTCCTCCTCGAATTCCCCTTCCCTTACCCTTTCCCCTCACCCTCCCCACTTCCCCTCTCCACTTCCCCTTCACCTTTCCCTCTCTCCTCCCCTCTCCACTCGCCCTCTGAAACGCGGCTCTACATGCCGAAACGCTGCTTCGCATCGCCTCAGGTCCCCTTTAGCGGGAGATGGTGTGATTTTTTCTTTCACGCTCTTCTTTCTTTCTTCTTTCTTTCTTTCTTTATCTTTGTTTCTTTCTTTATCTTTATATGTTGCCCTCTCTCCTCCATTCCCTCCTCCTTACCCTCACTTCTCTTTCCCACCCCTTGCTGTGCTGTACTGTACATGGTTGCGCTATTGTATACCCACTCACCTCCTCCTTTCCTCCTCCTTAGCTTAACATCATTCCTCCTCACCCTCACCTCCCTTTCCCACTCCCTTGCTATATTATGGTATGCATGGCTATGCTATGCTAGGAGGTGCTTGGCACAGTACTAACTACACAACAGAAGGCTATGTCATGCTTGATCTTCTCCGCTCCCCCTTTCCTCCTTCCTCACCCTTATATCACTGCTCCTCACTCTCACGTCCCTTTTTTACCAGCTTACTTCACTATGCTATGCTAGGAGCTGCATGACTATGCTATATGCTAAAGCCCTTGCACCTTTAATTGCTATTACCCTGACGCATTTAGTCTAGGCATGTGGCTAAGTTTTACTGCTTTCTTGTTTTTCCGCAGCCCAGCATTCCAGAGCATTCTGTTACTAAGAGATCAAGTATAGTCTTCCATATGCCTATATCAGAAAGTAGTCTCTTACGCACTCTTGCTTTAATGACTAACAGCACACACCACGTGCCTAAAGTTGCTATGTACTTTTTGCCGGCCATCTCTGCTTCCTATACACTGAATAAAAAAAAATCTCGCTTTCCGGGTGTCAATTTATAGCCATTTCCTTATTTTCCCAATTATTTGCCGCAGTCCGCGAAAAAGAAAAGTGCAATAATTTTAGACAAAGGAGCTTTAGGTGAAACAAAACGCGACTGGGCAATAAATTGCGGCTATCAGGAAACGGCGCACAGCAAAACGGCGCAGCTACTTCTCATGCTCAGAACACATGTATAACTTCGGGTCTTTTTTCTTTTGTTCTACTTAATGTAATAATTCATTGGGATTTACGTCCCAAAATCACGATATGATTATGAGGTACGCCATAGTCGAGGGCTCCAGAAATTTCGACCATCTCGCGTAACACCGTAACCACTGCACCACCGCGGTGAACTAGCCTCGCAAGGTCAATACAGAAATTAACGTGCGTGATGTCTACGTCGAAAAACGGACGTGTTTGACGTCGGAAGGCCTAATGTTCGCTAATATACAGCGTCCTGGTTGTGCGAAACGAAATGCCAGAGCACTATGTCCGTGTGGCATCAAATTTTCGCATGAAAAGCCAGCAGCTGCACCCAAAATATCACAAACCGCAGAATTTGAGACGGGGCACAGAAAAGCGGCTTGGTGCTACACTCGCTGAACTGTTATGGTAATGCTGCGTAGCACAACGTTTTCTTTATTATTACGATAGGAATTATATGGACACTCTCGGCTAGTTTTTGTCGACGCCGTCATGCCACGGATATGTATATGTATGTATATATAAATAAAAGCCACAAAGAAAAATAAATCAGAAGAAAAAAATTCCGAAGCGTGCCACCGGGATTCGAACCTTCGACCCTCCGGCTCCGCAGTGCGCTGCTTTAAACAACTCAGCCATGCGCCACCGGCTGTTTAGCATAATAACGGCGAGCTATTTATATGCAACATTTAAAGCGCGCGCTTTATAGCAACGTTCCTACATTTTCATTCAGACGCGCTACAAAAGTGGCCCATTTCTGTACCCACTGGCGATGTGGAACGCCGAGTAAACAATGCGTCGAACGCAACCGCGTAGCAGGAGACGCGTAGGGGTCACTCCACGCGCCGCAGTTTTAAATAAAAAGAAGTCTAAGAGCGTTGGGTCGTAGCGCGCTGCTCAAACACGAAGTAACAACCGTAACAGTTCGCGCTCATCATCTGTGTACCTGTGCGTTCTTTTCGAGTGTCCTACCTTGTGTTTGAGCAGTGCGCTGCAAGTGTCGAGCTGTGGCCATGTTTAGTTCGCCGGTCGTCCTGTGTGTGTTCTTTTCGCCAGTCCTTTGGGTCCGAGCGGCGCGTTGCAAGTATTGAGCTGCTTGCCGTTCTTCGCGTGACATTATAATTTGTTGCTATCGCATTGATTACTTCGCCGTTGCGGCGAAACTGTGACTTTTTCTTTTCTCTTTTTCTTTTCTTTCTTTTTTACATTTCATGCTCATGGAATGCGGCTGCCGTGGCCGGGAAGAGAACCTGCATCCTCTAGCTAAGTAGCGCAAATCGTTAACCGCTCAGGTACCACGGCGGGTGGGGAGAGAGGCAGGACACTTTCCTGAAGAGGGAGAAGGGAAAAGAAAGCGCCTTTTGCAACACACGCACACTGAACAGGGTGTTTCGCGGCAACAAGAACCAAGGATTAAAAAAACAAAAGAAAAGAAAGTGGGTAAACCGCACATGAACGGCACCAACGACATATATAGTTTACCGTCATGTGGCGCTTGCTATGGTCGTTTTTATCACGCGCTTAATTACCTAATTAACTAAGATGAACTATGCAACATTTTCAATATTCACTTTAGGGCCAAGTGGGCTTTCTTACGCTGCAGAGGGCATTCCAAACGACTGATCCCAATTTTTCAGCAACGTACATGCTGCGTAATATTTTTTTAACGCGTTTCAAGACAGCCCACGAAATATGAAATAAACCCACGTAGCTGCACTCATGCGCTACCGCATCGCAGCGCCGCGCCAACCTCCGTGCCTCTTTTAAAGGAGAATTGTATTTCAAAAGAGGTTTGTGCCTCTGTGTTGCGCCGGCTACTAGTCTTCTCTACATATAGTTGTCGTCGTAATGTCGGTCAAAAATCCCAAAAACTAGATAAACGTATAGGCGAACATTCACATATTCAGTCTCAGTACTGCAATATAAATATTCACCGCAAGAGGCTAGCTTACAACTACACATGCTTCCACAAGCTCTCTCAGGAGATCATTATACTCTCGCGGCGGAACCAACAAAGAGAGTTAACGTGTCCTCTTTTAGGAGAGGTCACATACGTGGCTCAGCCAAGACTCCCCGAAAAGAGTAGCACGCACACTCTTTTTTTTTTTCTTAGAGTGTGCGGCAACCAAGAGTCCATTTGCAAGTGCCTACTGTGTGTCACTGATCTCGAGGCGTGTGCGTTGGAGATAGATTGAGAAGGCGCAGATAGGCACAGCAAACATAATTTAATTACACACAAGAAAAACTATAAGAAAACACTCAAAACAAACTAAACAGAAAAAATCCTTATAAACACAAAGGAAATATGTGAAAGTCAACAAACACAACTCTAAGTACTTTCAAACCTACGACTAGCGTCGCTACTAGAGTGTCTGGCCACGTAGGCCCTCGCCGTCGAATCGTAGTCTGGATGGAAACACGCTTACTTGGTTCCGTGAAACTCCATAAGTCCCGCCTCCGTGGGGTTGGATCCGCAATCGATGTAGCCGACGATCCTCTTCAATTGTCGCTCCGATACGCGACGGTTGGCCACGCTGACCGTAGCCTCTTCCCGGTCGCTGGACGTGGCAGGCGTCGCTGTCGCTTAGGCCTAAGTACGAGCTCGCCCCTGCTGTACATGATGACGTGGCGTCCCCGGCGATTGTTGGCTGGCTGAAGCTTGAAGGGGGACTGCTGCTGGTGCGTCCGGAATTGCCGCAAGGTGCAGCAGCACCTCCGAGGAGCCTCGCCCGAGCGTCGTCGAGGTCAACGGCCACGCCACGGAGTGCCAGCGTCACGGCCTCCGAAATCGAACGTCCGCTGCCTTCCCGTTGACAGAACGTAGCTGCCAATGCGACCTTTCTTCTCCATGTAGCCACGCAGACGATGCCAGCTCATCGAACTGCTGCCTCCGTTACGGCTCGCGTCACGCGCATCGCGCCGTGTCTACCTGCACGCGCTCGTGCCTGTTCCGCGTGCTCTTCCTCCTACTTCGTCGTCTTCGTCGTCCATCACGTCCTCTCCTTACTCTGACATAGGCCCCTTTTTTTTAAGTTTTTTTTCTAAAAAAAAAACTCCTCTTCTTTCTTTTGTTGTAATGCCGATCTTCTTGTCAACTCACAGGCCTTTCCCTGGACACTTCACCACATCTTGTCACACACCACACTTCGCTGGTCACTTCACAACACTGCTATATAGGCAATTGTCCCTATCGCACTGTATATACACCACACACACATCAATACATCACCATGTAGTTGCACAATTTCATCCTCCTAGTGCTATCAAGCTTTGCTATTCCCTGTTTTACCCTCTACACCTATTTTGGCCGCTCAACAACTTCTACTCATAAAATCGGCCCCCCACCTTTTCTATCCCTTAATATATTCTACACTAAATGAGTATTCTTGCAGTACTACACTCCATCTCATTACTCTTCCATTTGTCACTTCGCCTTGTTATGAACTCTAACGGTTGATGATCCGTCTGCACTTTGAATTTCTTTCCGAAAAAAATCGCTGCGAACCTTTAATATCCCGTACTAACGCCAAGCCCTTTTCCACGATCGAATAATTTCTTTCTGCCTACTCTCCCTTTTGGTACTGTGCGCTGACACCCATCACAAGACTTCACATATCTTATAACTTCTGACTGAATCCCAGGCCAAAAGAATTCTTCGGTAATTCTAGTAAGCGTGTTCTTAACTCCCTGATGCCCTGCCATGGCACTGTCATGTCCTAAAGTAAGTATCGCTTTCCTGAAAGCTTTGGGTACCATCAGCTGTAGTTCTTCCCTTCCTGAACTAAACTGGCATCTCCTATACAATAGTCCATCGTGTATTTGGAACTCAAATACATTCCTGCTTCGCTGTTTCTTGAATGGTTCCCCCTACCTTATGAAAACAACACTTCAACGATTCATCCTTTTTCTGCTCTTCTCAGAACTCCGTAGGGGTTACATCTATACTGCATGGTCGCCACTTTCAATCTTGTGGCCTCTGCTTCTCTCTGCCGCTGCTCTCGTAATTGCTGCGAATGCCACTTCTGCTATTGGTGGCTGCACTTCTCTTACTCTGTCGTGGCATGATTCCTTCTTATGACTCTCCTTTTGTTCCGCTACTCTACCACTGGTTGCACTCTGTTCACCTACCACTTCCCGTTGTTTTCCCAGTTCGTATCAGGCTCATCTACTTTCCTGACTCCCGGCACATTACCCAAAATCACGTCGTACATGGGCTTCTCCAAGCACTTTTCTGTCACCCAACCTGTGTAATATGGACTTGCAATTATCCGAGCTTCTGGAAGCCTTCTCACCGAACTATCCACCAAAATGACTGTTGCGTACTCCCTGTTAGATTCGACTCGTCTACTAAGCTCCTTTTCACCAAAACAATATTTGTGCCTGTATCTCTCAAAACTTCACCCTTTGTCCATGCCCTCTCCGTCTACGACCGGTAACCATTCTTCTTGCGAGTACAGCTTAATTTCGTTCTTTCCTGACTCTTCTTTCTGTGCCTGTTGCCCTTCTTCCACTATCCCTCTGTGAGTCCATATACAAGCTACTTTGTCTTTAGTCCCAACTTCTCTTGTGCTACCATCCTGGGAGTCCACTATACAGGCTACTTTGTCTGTAGTCCCTGACCTACACTCGTTCGCTCGGTGTCCCCTTCTATTGCACAACTGACAACACCACTACTTGTGAACGACCATCTGCAGTTCGACAATTCATAGCTCGGTGCCAATGCGGTTACACAGGAAACACCTGAGTGGTCGCTGTGACGTGTTCGGTACCCCCTGAGGTCTACCCTTTGTCTCATCTGTTCTTGCTTTGTCACAGCCTTCATTTGCCTTCCCTAGGTTTCTAAATCCCTGGGCCTCCAAATACTGATCGGCATGCTCTGCTACATCATCAAGTGAGGCTATCTTTCGTTCTTTCAGGAAAACACTTAACTTGTTACTGCAGCAATTCAAGAATTGCTCCACGACCATGCAATCAGGTACGCCTTCATATGTTTTTTCTACATTCGCCATCTCCATCCATCTTTCAAAATAATTTGACAAGCGGCACACAAATTGCTTCGCTGTCTCTGCATTCTCTGGCTTGCACCCACGAAACCGCTCCCGGAAGCCTTCTGCCGTCAACCTAAATCTTTGCAACAGCGTTTTCTTGACTTTATAATAATCCATGGAGTCATCAGCGGGCATTCGGCCAAAAACACTTAAGGCTTCTCCTACTAGACAAAGGCTGAATGCTGTTGCCCACTCCCTTCTGTCCCAATCTTGACCCCTGGCAATCCGTTCAAATCTGTGTAAATAGGCATCCAAGTCATCACGTCTTTCATCGAACGGAGCCATTAACTTTCTCGGACATATGCGGGTAGTTTGGGTGACTGCGAGCCAGAGGATGCTGATGTGACACTCTGGTCGTCTTGTGGAACACCATTAGGTTGCGCTAGTCTCAACTTCAATTCGAGAAGCTCTTTTTCGCGTTCAAATTCGCGCTCATGTTCTACTTGGGCATTATCAAAAAACTTCAAGGTTTCCTCTTTAGTCATTCCTAGATCTTTAGCTATCGCCGTCAAGCGCTCCCAATCCATCTCTGCACCAACTTATACCAACTGAGAATCGGTGACTGGGCCGGATTGAATCCTGGAATCTTCTATCCTGGCAGGCTCGCCAATTGTTTTGTCACTGATCTCGGAGGCGTGTGCGTTGGAGATAGATCGAGAAGGCGCAGATAGACACAGCAAACATAATTAATTACACACAAGAAAAACTATAAGAAAAACACTCAAAACAACTAACAGAAAAAATCTTATAAACACAAAGGAAATATGTGAAAGAACAAACACAACTCTAAGTACTTTCAAACCTACGACTAGCGTCGCTACTAGAGTGTCTGGCCACGTAGGCCTCGCCGTCGAATCGAAGTCTGCATGGAACACGCTTACTTGGTTCCGTGAAACTCCATAAGTCCCGCCTCCGTGGGGTTGGATCCGCAATCGATGTATCCGACGATCCTCTTCAATTGTCGCTCCGATACGCGACGGTTGGCCACGCTGACGTAAGCCTCTTCCCGGTCGCTGACGTGGCAGGCGTCGCTGTCGCTTAGGCCTAAGTACGAGCTCGGCCCCTGCTGTACATGATGACGTGGCGTCCCGGGATTGTTGCTGGCTGAAGCTTGAAGGGGGACTGCTGCTGGTGCGTCCGGAATTGCTGCAAGGTGCTGCAGCACCTCCGAGGAGCCTCGCCCGAGCGTCGTCGAGGTCAACGGCCACGCCACGGAGTGCCAGCGTCACGGCCTCCGAAATCGAACGTCCGCTGCCTTCCCGTTGACAGAACGTAGCTGCCAATGCGACCTTCTTCTCCAGTAGCCACGCAGACAATGCCAGCTCATCGAACTGCTGCCTTCGTTTACGGCTCGCGTCACGCGCATCGCGCCGTGTGCTACCCTGCACGCGCTCGTGCCTGTTCCGCGTGCTTCTCCTCCTACTTCGTCGTCTTCGTCGTCCATACGTCCTCTCCTTACTCATGACACGGTGGTGAACTTTTTTTTTATGAGGACAGTGGGAGCATTTGTGGCGTGTAAAACTCACCTGTTGGCCTGTTGCGTGAACATTTATATCGCAGTACTGAGACTGAGTATGTCCCTGTTCGTCCATGTTTGTCTGGTTTTGTGATAGTGGATAACATTACGACGACAACTATTATATAAGAGAAGACGAGTAGCCGGCTCACCACACAGACACCAACATGTCTTTAAATACATTTACCCTTTAAAAGAGGCCCGGAGGTTAGCCCAGTGGCACCGGGTTTGCTAAGCGGGCAGGAAAACAATTTACAGTTCTTTTAGCTAACGCTCAGGAGAGCCCAGGCCCATACTCCCACGAGACATTCATAAAACTACATTTGATTCCCTTCAATTCACTTCAGTTCATTCACTTGCATACCATTACTAATATAATTCACTTTCATTAACTTTAGGATTTTTTTAACAGTTAATACATCTTTGATTCACCTTATGGGCTAGCTATCACGTCTAATCACTTGGCGTATGTTTGCTGCATTGAGAAAACCCTCCCCACGGAAGCTTTATGCACATCATCCGGTTTTACTCTACCTCCTGGATCGGCCCACCTTTTGGCGCCATTCGTGTTTACGCTGCCGGACGCCGGAATCTTTACGCACGAGCCATATAATACCCTTGGCATAATAAAAAAACAATGGAGAAATGGTAAACGAGCAATGCGTGCGCACGCGTAACAGTGCTCACTGCGCGCATTCACAGATTAGCGCAGAAGTCCGTGGTCTATAGGAAGTGCAACAGTGCTGTCATGGCCAGCAGCGCAGATAATGGTTGATGCCGCAAGCACCGCTCGCAATCTCGTTATATGTCGGCATTTTCTCGCGCTGCGGTGATGAAGTTATTGTGCTATTGGTGTGGGTATCGTCCCTATCACTTACGCCCAGTGACACCTGCTTGAGTGATTAGATTCTGAATGATAACCGGTAAAAATGCAAGACCTTCTCTGAACCTGTGGTTCTTTTGTGGTGCTGCTGACAGCACGTGCTCTTCAGTATAATGAAGCTCATTACGAGGCCAATAACCACATAGTAAAATAGTCTTCCAGGAACCCGCACACTTCCTCTAAACGTTGTAGGACGCAGTCAGCTGGTCTGATTTATCAGTTTGCAGACCTTCCCAGTGCTACAGTTGTTTTCATTGACACCTTTTGTCCTATTCTCAAGACTCATTAGTTGTCAATGCGGGCAGTAATAACTGTCATGCTGCGACCACATGACTGATCATAAATTGGACGGCGTATATCGTCCTGTCGTAATGCTTGCTGGTACATCGAACACAAACATGTGGTGTTCGTGAATCGTAATTACAATGCAGACATACCGTTTTCGGTGGAGTGGAAGAGCAAGGTAATAGCCGGTTTCGACACCCATCACACGCTTTTGTTACTGCAATATCACGACAAAAACAGTAGAATTCGCTAAAAATGATACTCTAAGAGACAGAAACATGTGTTCCGTTTATTCGAAGTTTCGTTCATGTGAATGACACAAAAACAATAATAATTGTTTTATTTGTCAACTCTAGAGTGTTCCACTACGGTGAAGGAACTGACCTTATTGTACTCTTCTTCGAATATTGTTACTGTAGTGTATGTTACTGTTGCCCACTTTGGATGTATCCTCTGCTACCTCGTACTTCAAAATGGAAATGAGGTAGCTGATGGGGAAATTGGCGCTGCACGAAAGTTTGAATAACAGAAACATGATTTATTCAGTTGTAGGTGTTGAAAATCGCGCATTCGCATCTGCTTCTTATAAAGGCTGCCGTTCCTGATAGCGTGTTCATTCTTCATTATCTATGACAATGTGAAGTTCAAAATACAGAACTTCACCGATCTGAACGGATTTTACGACGTCAAGATTGAAAGCCAGTGTATTTCAAGTTTGGTGGCCACTTTCGAGCCTTTTGACTAGCGCCATCACGAGGCACGCAGCTCGAAAAGTATGCAGTGTGAATGTCGCGTAGCATTCGTTGACGACACAGCGCTACAACTGCCTGATGGATCATATATTACTGCGATAGCAATAATACGGACACTCTCGACGGGTTTTCGCCGTTAGCGTCACCGTCGCCCTCATATTCCGTATAAAGCCCAAGTTGATAACATCATTCCGCGCATCGTATGTTCTACCCGCGAGTAAAAGCTCGCGAGTGCTGTCGACGAACGCAGCTGAAGCGGAAATGAAACGAGCCAGCATTCTCCGTCGCACCAAGGGCACATGTGCTAACATCATCCTACGTGCGAGGCCTGCCGTGGGTTTCTCCTCAAGCAGAGGAGACGCCCCGCCCGTCTTTCGTAAGGAGCAAGAAGGGACGCCAGGGGAGTCGGGGTGCTGCGTCGCTGCAAGGGTGCGGTCGCTGGCGCTCGCGCTATCTCGACAGGCATCAGGAGACGGCACGTAAACTGGCTGTGCTCTCAACGCTTGCTTCGCGTTTAGAGAACTGACAGCACGAAAACCACTTCGATCCCTGGAGCGGCCGTATACCCTTAAACCAGCGTTTTGTTGAGTTACAAGAGATCAGATCCAAAATAGTTAGGTGATAGCCTTATTTCGTATAACATTACAATTTGTTGCTGTCGCATTTACTGCTTAGCCCTTAAGCAAAACTGCGATTTTTTTCTTGACCACTTAGCATCAACGTTTTATGGGGTTGGCGGTCTGTTCATGTTTTGTATGCAGGATAACGGTCCATGAAGGTGCCTGTTCAGTCTCCCCGCAGTTTAAAAAAAAATTGCGTTTAAGCGCACTTGTTAAAGGAACAATAAAGTGACACAATTAATGAAATTATATTGATAAATTATTAGTTGAAAACTGATGTTCATTTTACCACAATAGGTTTATAAATAAGAGAAAATGGAGGTCACAGTTTCATTTTTAAATTTCAAGCAGAAATTTCTGCACATAAATGTCAGCGTGACGCCGCGGATTTCAAAGTGCCTCTCCGTATTTTGGCCACACTGACCCATTAAATTTCCTTAAACTTGGTACATTAAGTCTCTGGTCCCCTCAGAGGACAATGTAATTGATTTTCACCTATTAAGAACAATATAGGCCCTAGCAGACGCCGTAAAAATCTATGACGTCAGAGAGAGTTGGTGCGGGAGCTGCTTTCCGTAAAGCATTAAGTACTGACATGTATTCCTCCTGAAGATATTGCACTCTCCCCTTTCAGGGACGCCAAATATTCAGCGATGTCTGCTATGCGACCAGTGGAAGCTATAGCAGTACAACAAAACAGGGACGCTGTAACGTAGAACTATTTCGTTGTAGTATTATTTTACTTTCCAGACGTCGAATTTTCGTTAACGCCGACGTAAGCGGGAGCGAAGAAACCGCAGATGTTTTCAACAGCCTAGTCAAGCACTCTCTTTTTGACAGGATCGCCCTTTGGTTGTAGAACTAATAGCATTGCACACGGTGACAGGTTTTCCGGATTCGGAATAATTTTGACCACCCGGGGTTCTTTAACGTGCACCTAAATTTAAGTACACGGGTCCTTTTTTCATGTTACAGAGACAGGGTGTGCAAACACGGACACACGCGAGAAGACACCACAAACGCCGATTGACAATGGCAAAGGCGCACAACGGCGGAAAAGAAAGAACTGACATTTGAGAGCAGTCCAGGCAGCAGTAGCATAGGACGGCATTTAACCGCAAACCTTGATTCACGAAGTGCATTCCACGGCAACATCCAAGGATTCCGTCAGTATCAAGGCCAGTGCATCTATTTCGCAACGCCGTCACAACACGGGGACCTGCCTCGCACGCGTCGTGCATCAAGATACGCTCATTAAGTTAAATACTGCGGACAACGCTCCCGTTACCAAGGTTAGAAAAGCACCGAACTCACCGCGGGAAAGCATCATTTGAGAGCAGTCCAGGCAGCTGCAGGATAGGACGGCATTAAACCGCAAACCTTGATTCATGCAGGTATGTGCTGAGACATTTTTGAAATGCTCTAGTAGTACGCACTGTAGCTCTTGGACCGCTCTCTGCGTGAATGTTGTGAATATTTAGGGAAATGGATACCGTGAAAAAAATGGCTAAGGCAATGACTGATTTGACTGCACGAATTGACAAGAATCACGAAGAATTAAAACGTGATATCCTCAAACTGATTGAGGGCGAAATGGAATCGGCGAAAGCATTAATGAACTTCATTATTCAGAATTTTGAAAAATTCAAACTGGAAGTAGATGCAGTCAAGTCGGACAACATTGAACTAAGAAAGGAGAACAGCTGCCTATGAAAAGAACTGAAGGATGTTAAACAAGAACTGACTGCTCTTGCTCAATGCAGTCGTAGGTGTAACTTGGAAATCAAAGGTGTTCCAATTCAGGCTGGAGAGAAACTCTGTGATACAATAAAGATGCTTGAACGTAGAAATTAAAAACTCTGACATTCATGTGATGCACCGCGTTCCAACTAAAAATAATACAACAGCACCAAACATCATTGTCAAGCTCACTTCTCGAAATGTTAGGGAAAAAATTCTGAAAAAGGCAAAAAAAAAACAAAGGATTAACACAAGCCACCTGGGTTTTGATTGTGAGGTGACCCCGATCTTTATTAATGAACATTTGTGCCAAGCAAATGAAGTTCTCTTGGGGCTCGCATTGAAAGCCAAACGAGAAAAAGGGTGGTAATTTACATGGGTATCGAACGGGAAAATTCTGATGAGGATATCCGAAAACTCGCGAGTGATCCATATTACATGCACCGAAAATTTTGCTCATATTGTGTAAGCAAACGTAACAGGTACCCTTGGTGAAAACTTGATTTATTCATAATAGCGAGTTTTAGTATAGCGGGAAACGCTTACGTTAGCGTTAGCGTGCGTCTCAACGCTAACGCTAAAACGGAACGCGCTGCGTGTCAACTGGTGGTCTTTTAGTACAGCGGAAGGCATTCCCGCTAACGCTAACGCAAGCACATACGGCGCCATCTAGACATAAAAACACTAAATGCACTGTAGAATCCACAAAAGCGCCACCAAGTCGAGCTGATCCAAAGTCACCACTGTTGCGTCTCCATGTCGCGTTTGCAGAAGTGTTGAGTTCTGACACATTGGTTTCTGTTGACATGCCGCGTTCGAGAATTCTTCAAGACCCGTATTACCTGGCCTTTTTAAGCTGGGACGCATCAAGCGTCACATTCATGCACTGCCGCGAAAGGCATGAAGGGAAACGACGCCTGACATGTATTTGCTTGACTTGTGGCCGTATCTTGGAAAGAGGCGACTAAAGACAGCGTCGCCATCTCTGCGCTGCTACAGAAAACATGAGCGAACCTTGCAAGCAAATCTTGCTAAGCCTTCTGCAGCGCAAATCCACTTTGTATCTCAAAAACGGAGCTATTTTATCAGCGGTACACGGTTGGCGAAGCCTCATTACTCAAATCTAAATCAAACACGAACATTATTAGGGAATGAATAAGCTTAATAATGCAGGACGACGGCTACAAAGATTCGAAGTGGACGGCTCTCGCTTCAACAGGCACCGCCATCTTGCCCTACGTACGGGATCTCTTGCGTGCGTTAGCGTTGAACGCTATATTCCAGAAATAGCGTTCGGACGTAAGAGCTCGGGCTACGTTTACGTTCTGCTCATGCGCAGTTAGGAGCACGCAACGCTAACGCTAACGCTAAATCCTTGCGTTTGCTGTTATCCGCTATACTAAAACTCGCTAATGGCTCATAACCTTGATGAACTTGAAGATTTACATAGTAAGCAAGATAATTTTTTCAGTTTTGCACTGTAACATACGCAGTATTGGAAAAAATCTTGAACACCTATCAGCATATTTATGCAACGTACATTTAATTATGACATTATAGACATTACCGAGACGTGGTTAAAAAAAAGATGAAACAGTTCAACTACCCAGATACGTTACTGTGTCGCAACCTAGATCGGGGGCAACCCGAGGTGGAGGAGTGGCACTATTTATTAAAAATGACATTAAGTATGTTACTCTGCCAGAAAGCTCAATTGGTCTTTGTTCACTTAAAATGCGGTGGCAGAGTAGGAGTTTTATACCGGCCTCTTCCTTCAAACGTGAATGATTTCGTTACAAGCATGGAAAAAATAATCATTCCCTTTGTTTCCTCGGATGACTCCATAGTTGTTTGCGGAGACTTTAACATTGACCTTCTAAAACAAAATTGCTATGACTAAATATTCCTACTGGAATCACTCAATCTAAAAAATGTCATATCTTCACCGACACGTCTTACAAGCCGCTGCGAATCTCTTACTGACCAAATCTTGTGTAATTATGAATTGAGTGTATTAGCAGGTGTTTTCGATGTTGCCATTGCAGATCATAACCCAACGTTTCTCTCTTACCTCGTAAATGCCTGTCCTCTACAGGTAAAGCGCGGGATAGAAGATCAACTTGTATAAATTATGGTGAAGTACGACGACGGCTTCAGTGTGTAGACTTTCAAAAAGTGTTTGATTTATGTGATGTGCACTCTCAGCGTGAAGCACTTATTCAATGCATGTGCAATGCCATTAAGCAATCTACACGAGCAATATGCCCCGCAATTACGAAGATCCAGCGTGTCCCTGGATAACCAACATTATACTGGAAACATTAAATCAGAAAGACTCTTTTTACCCAAAATGGAAACGCAATGAATTGAATTCATATTACAGGGAGACCTTTAAGTACTCTAAATATCTCACCCAGTATGATCAGAAAATCGAAAAAGCAGTACAGCACGAACCTTACTAAGAACGAAAGTGGTAACACAAAAAAGATATGGGAAATCGCAAAGAAGTTATAGGCCAAATACAGAGCATTCAACCGGTTAAACCGTCGACGCAAGTAGCTAATGATTTTAATTAATATTCTGCTAACATAGGAACAAATTTGGCTAATCAGATCTTATCTTCTAAGCCCGCACCTGCCCTACCTAGGAAAAGTGACACTGACTTTCATTTAAGAAATAATCCACGACGAACTCAAATTAACGATAAATAAAATGACTTTAAAGAAAGCAGCTGGTCATGATGGTATATCCACTAGAATATTAAAAGACAACACTAAGATTATCTGCAGTCCCATATGCCATATATTCAATCTAGCGTTTGCCACCAGCTCGTATCCAGATATATTGAAAACAGCCAAAGTCGTCCCTGTGTTCAAGTCCGGAGATTCCAATCAACCAGAGATTATAGGCCTACATCTGTTCTGAGTGTGATAAACACAGTTTTTGAAAGCTGATTTGCAAAACAAATTGCTTATAGGAATATTTTAGATATTAAAAAGCTTTGATACAGTTTCTCACTCTATGCTATTGCAAAAACTAGAAAGTTAAGGTATCGCAAACAACTTCCTCAAATTTTTTTCCAACTACCTATTCTCACGGAAACACATGGTGGTAATGGGCGATTATTACTCAGCATACAGCACAGTCACTAGCGGAGTCCCACAGGGATCCGTGCTCGGCCCAGTGTTATTCTCATTGTACATTAATGACCTCCCTGCTGCTCTCCATAGCTCGAACGCTCAAATGTATGCAGATGACACAGCCTTATTATTCACACGAGACACACTCTCTGCACTGCAAATAGATGTGATGGCTGAATTAGCAAGAATTTCCTCGTGGCTTGTAAAAAACAAATTAGCTTTGAACAGCAATAAAACAAAATATGTAGTTTTTCGATCGAGGAGAAATAACGTAGACACCAATCAAATAAATATTAGCTTAAATAACAGCCTCGATTAAATATCTGGGCGTCATATTTGACCAACATGTACATTGGGAAGAGCATTGTCAGAACGTGTGAAAGAAGGTCGCGTACGGGTGCTACCACCTCGTAAAAGCAGCACAGTATTTCCCTCCAGAAATAATGAAATCCCTTTACTACGCGTTTTCTCATAGCCATATTGGCTGCTGTTTAGATTCATGGGGCATGACTTACAAGACATACATACAACCTTTACGAAAATTACAGAATAGGACAATGAAAATAATTAGTAAACCAAACAGCAGCAATAATATAGCTCGTGACATTTTCCAAACTCAGCATGTGTTATCGGTAAAGGCTCTACGCAATCACAAAATATCAATTTCAGTTAACATTATGTGTACCAACTTTCCTGTTCCTCGTGATGTCTTTTCTTTTCCAACACGCAGTACGAGACACGCTCTAAAAGGCAATCTGAATGTACCCAAGTGCTATAATGTGTACGGCGAAAGAGTAATTGAATTGAATCGGATAAAAATCTGCAATACCTTACCCCTAGAGGTTAAAACCGCACGCAACTTCAAGCAGTCTAGTAAATATTTTTATTGCGATAGCAATTATATGGACAGTCTCGGCTGGATTTTGCCGTCCCCGTCGCCGCCGTCATGCACCGTATATGTAAAAGAATGCATATATATATATATATATAAGTCCCAACGAAAAATAATTCAGAGAAATGCTTCCGAGGCGCGGAATCGAACCCGCAACCTCTCGCTCCGCAGCGTGTGGCGCTAGCCATTACGCCGCAAAGAGCAGATCCTTCACGTAGCTAACGGCCAGCGTTATATACACACCCTTTACCGCTGGCAGGGACTCAGAGACGGCAGGCGCTTGTAAGCGTTTCTTCATTGCCAGCGAGACGCCGCGAGGAGCGCAACGGGCGTAGGGAGCCTTCAGCGCATCTATCACGGGCCGTTTTCTGCTATAGCATTCACTGCTTCGCCCTTGCAGCGAAACTGTGACTCTTTTATTGAAAACCAGGATATCTAACGAAACTACACTGATAAACTAGGGGTACATTATGAAAAGCTTTGTTTATGAGGATAATATGGTTTGTTTTAATTATGATATGGTTTTGAATACCGTTCTGTTAAACTCTGTAACTGACCTGCCTGATTTTTAACACTGGACCGGAAACTAGCCTTCCTTGGCTGTCGGTCCAGATAATTGTATAAGTGTTTTTGTGTGAAGAAAAATAAAGCACTTCGCTTCACTTCACTTCAAAGACATGAAAACTTATCTGCACATGCCCATGCAATAGGCTACCCTATCAATCCGGCACGCGTGGTGGTCTACATGAGAGATAACTATTCAGACACTTGATTTCTTCTTTGTGCAGGTTAATCGATGGTTGGCTCAAGCATGCGCTACCACTATTATAGACATGTGCGCCGGACCCAAAATTACCGGCGGCGGCGCGTGAACGGCGCGGGTCAATCGGATCGGCGGCGGCGCGGCGCGGGGGGGGGGGGGGGGGTGAGGGGATGGTAGCTTGGAAAGATGTTCGGGAGAGAACTTTGTTCTTTGAATTTTGAAAAAAAAAATCTTTCACCGAAAGGGCGAGGCAGTGAATGCGATAGCAACATGTCGTAATGTTGTAAAAACTGAAGGTTAGCAGGTAACTGTTTTTGATCCCATATCGCGTAACTCTACAAAACGCTGGTGTATGGAAATACGGCCATTCCCGGTAGAGAAGCGGTTTTCGAACAGTTTGTCGTATGAGTAGTCACCGCAGGAAGCGTTGAGATCACAGCGCACACAAGGGCATACGAGCTGTTTGCTGATGTCTGCCAAGAGATCGCGCGCGCCAGCGCCCACGACCGCGCCCTTATATGTATACAGTCAAAGTTCACAGTTGCTGCTCGAGCCACGTAGCAACCCTTGCGCCGGTTGTCTCTTCATGCTTCTTCGTCGAGCGAAAGACGGGCGGGGCGTTTCTTTTCTGGCCGAGGAGCAAGCGACGGCAGGCCTCGCACGCAGGATGATGTTATCGCATGCGCCCTCCGTGCGACGGAGATGGGCAGCTTGTTTCATCTCTGCTTCAGCCGTGTTCCTCACCAGCGCTCGTGAGCTTTTACTCGCGACTACAGCATACGATGCGCGGAGCAATGTTATCAATTTGGACTTAATTCGGAACATGACGGAGACGGTGAAAATATGTCCAGAGTGTCCGTATAATATTTGTCGCAATCAATATAATACTAATATCTGGGTTTAAACATCCCAAAACCACGATATGATTATGAGAGACGCCGTAGTGGAGGGCTCCGGAAATTTAGACCACCTGGGGTTCTTTAACGTGCACCTAAATCGAAGTACACGGGCCTCAAACATTTTCGCCTCCATCGAAAATGCAGCCGCCGCGGCCAAAATTCGATCCCGCGACCTTCGGGTCAGCAGTCGAACGCCATAACCACTAGACCACCGTGGCGGGGGCGCCATCAGTATAGAAAAACCATGAAAGCGGGCTCGCCTTTTTTTTCTGCAGAGCTGCATCGTTTTCGCTGTAAAAAGTTCGTCCGTTGGAAGAATCACATAATCCGGCGCCTTTTCTAGTGGTTTCGTTCTCGCCTTCACTGCCCTTCTTACAGGCGACATCCCCTCGCCACGTTCATATTTCTTCATAAAGCACGCGTACAATGCCAGCGCTAGGCGTTGAGCCTATCATGGTTTCCCACTGTCGGCTACACCCTGTTATCTCCGCTTGCGCAATCGGAAATGCACAAAATGGAGCGAACTCAGTTGATCGCGCTCGACAGTCATGCAAGGCAAGGAAGAAGGGATATGTAACTGCAAGTAAAATCAGGGTGGAAGACAAGTCATATTTCTCGCATATGGACCAATCAAGTATATGTGTCCTTATGATTGCAGGTGAATCACCGCTCTGGCGTCGCGCAGTGTGCCAAAAAGACGACAAACGCCAAGAAAGAATAACGCGCTCGATTTTGTATGTCCAGACGCTATAGAGGGGCCTTTTTTAAACAAATACGGCGTGCAAACACGGACACAAGAGAGTAGTCAAGAAACCACAAACGCCGCTAACAACTGAAAAATTGAACAGCGGCGAAAAAGAAGGCGGAAAAAATAGTTATCTGCGAATCCCCAGGCAAGAGGCGATACCTATCAATCATGTGCGCGCGATGGTCTACGTGAGAGATAACTGTTCCCTCTTTACTCTTGTGTCCGTGTTTGCAAGGGATGTCTTTTTAAAATGAATACCCACCAACTAGCTCAGCTATCTGTTATTCAAAGTTTTTCATTGCGTTTGCTTCCATATTTTGTTATCGATTCACTCGAGTAAAAATGAAAGAAAAAAAAGGTGTACTAAAGCATCGATATGTATTACTTATCTATTTTATTTATCTAGGCGCAGTGTGCTAGGTCCACGGCTCCACGAATATGCTATCCATCGAGTCGGTCGTGGAACCTTAAGGCTGGGAATGTAAATGCGCTGAATGAAGCCACAGACGAGAAACGTAACAAGGGACAGGACTAGTGGTCTTTACGTTTCTCGTCTGGCTTCATTCAGCGCATTTATATTGCTATGCCGTACCAACTAGCCCAAATTGAAGCCTTGCTTTAACGCTGGAGTACGCGGCATCGTTGAGGTCAGGCTACTCGTGAGACTCTGAAGGAGAGAAAGGTGCGACAAGTTTCGGGTAGCTATTCTCGATGTGTCCATCTAAAGATGTCCACACATATCCGCAGAGCGCTTTCAGTTACTCTAAAAAGCGGCCAGCCGGATATCACCTCGCTCTTGACCACGCCGACGCACGAACACGCCCAGCTCGTTCCCAGTGTAAGAAAAATATGAACGAAATGTACAGAAAGAAGAACTTGTCACGTCTGAACTTGCATATGAATGTGTCCCAGATGTTTGAGAACGATGCAGGGAATGCGTACCGACCTTCACAGGTGCGTTAGACGGGCGTGCGCATAAAACCTAATTCGACGGCTAAGGCGATCAGAGTTTATGCACGGGCTCCGAGATGTGCTCCCAAAAGCGGATCTCGGGGGCTGCGTTCGTTGCGTTCAAGCGCATTCCGTCCCTCTCATTCGTATCGAGAGTGGTGAAAGCTTCGTCACGTTAGAGTGTACTAGAACAGGGGAGTGCTCGGAACAAGCTTCGAAAAGTGAAGCCTAAGCAGGGTCAATCCGCTTGTAGCGCTGCGATCGGTAGTCTGCAATGAGTCGTCGTTTAAGAGTGGTGGTGCCAAAGTGGTGCAGGGGTAGAATGCCCGCTTCCCACTCAAAAGGCCCGGATTCGAATCGCAGCTGTAGATAGTGCGTTTTTACTCTTAGTGTCACCTTTTATAGCTGTACTGGTTTTCCTTTGTTTCTTAAAACAACTTCAGTTGCTACGTGTTGGCTTAAAAAGAACGCATAATGTGAAGTAAAATAGAAGAAATTTGACAGTGAGTGCAGTTTTTGCAGCGCCACCGCCCGGGATTGAACAAAAACGTAACGTATGGCCTCCGGGACTTTCGCGAATACGAGACTTGAAACGACATTTCACATTTTACGTTACTTTTTGCAGCAATAGATAGCAACAGAACCTAGTTTTAAGAAACAAAGGAAAACCAACACAGCTATATAAGGTCACACTAAGAATAAAAAACCCACCATCTACAGCTGCGATTCGAACCCGGGCCTTTTGAGTGGGAAGCGGGCATTCTACCCTTGCACTACTTTGGCGGAGCCGCGCGCAACTCTTAAACGAAGACACATTGCAGACTATCGATCGCAGCGCCGCAGGTGGATTGACCCTGTTTGGGCGTCACTTTCTATACATTGGTGCTGCGGCCGTTCTGAGCACTCCCCTGTTCTAGTACACTCTAGTCACGTCAAAATTACGTTGCAGAAGAAGAAACGGAAACAGAGGGCGCGCTGCTCGCCGAGCTCCCGCCGATCAGCGGCGGCTAAAATGAACAGTCCATTACGTGGAAACATCTAGAACGCCCTGTGAAGAGACGCATTTTATGTCCAGATTCCCCGTTCATGTTAAAAGAAAAGACAAACGGCGGCGCGCCGCAATTATTGGGCGGCGGCGGCGGCGTGGCGCGGCGGCGCACATGTCTACACTATTATAGATATGCCAGGCCTAAACCATTAAACGCGTTTCTTCATTCCTGTGCCGGTACAAAATCGTGTATTCATCGAATTTTGGTGTGCACTTACACTCCCGACAATGTAAAGATAGATGGTAAGGTGAGCCTCCGGCTAGCGATCTCTTATGTTCCATTAATCTCTGGTTAACACAGCGACTCGTTAGCCCTACATGAAACCGGTCGCAACTAAACGGAATCTTATACACCACACACGTACGGCAATCAGCAAATTTGTTGGTACGTTTCACGAAAAAAATGTCAGTCCGCTTTTCACCCGCTTATTCTTTCTCTCTACAGCGGCGCGTATCTTACCTAGCTTATTTGCTGCTGTAAAAACAACATTAACGCCGTATCTACCCCCCATTTTTCTTTAGCCTGTGAGATGCACTGTGAATGTAAGGAATACCGACTACGCGCTTTTAAAGACGATAGTCTTTCTTGGGGAACTTAAACGCAGAAATTTTGGTCTCTCTTTCTGTTTGTCGGCACGTCACTCGATTCAGCCACCCGGCAAAAGTTGAACCACTTGCCCAAGGGCCAGCCATCTTGAACGGCTGACATAGGTTCATACTTGTGTACATTGTTGATCAAAAAGCAAACATTACGCATATCTGAGGCGCAACGTCACTAGGTAAGTATTAGGTGGTGTGTTCCTTTAATAGAAAATACATACATACGTAATTCTAGAGACCCTAGTTTCTTAAGCTGCGCTGAAAATGCGACTGCGCTGAAACTGGCCTTCCTCCGTGCCCTCTGCACGAGCTCATTGTTGTGTTTTGGTTTCGGTTCAATATTGCACTGTACGAATGCCATGGGGCGCCACTCTGGCATTCCTGCTTTACCCAGGCGACGTGTAAATAAAAGAGTGTGTGGAGAGTACCCGTTGAGTGCGGACGTTTTCTTCTGCTTCGGCGCTTCGCGCCAAACCGCGTGTTCGGGCTGGCTGGCGTCCCCGCCGGTCGCGTTGGTCACCGCCAGTCTCCGCCTGCTGCTGCGCCGGGACAACCAGCCCGCAACACAGCACTAATTGTTTGCCGACGTATTGCCAGATGGCGTCCATATCTCACGCAGCGCCTCTTCTATCGTCTTTTAGACGACATTTGCGGCGAAGCACGCATATACGCGGCCAATTTTTTTTTATGGCTTTCTGCAACCATGCTCGGACTTAACAAAACGGACTTCTTTAAGCGTTCAGCTACAGTGGCCACTGCCACGCGAGGATAACCTACACCTAAACGACGCGTAGCCTGTGCGTTACAGCTGGCACTCATTTTGTGCTCACACGACTTAGTGAGAGAAGACCTAAGGCATGACATGGCTATACCGTTTTTTTTTTACAATCTTAGAATGTTTCGACGAGAAGTTTAACAGCGGTTTAGAAGATCTAGGAGAATATTGCGAGCAAACGTGGTTTTTCTGAAACCTTAAGGAAATGTCTCAAATTTGTATTCCATCATTCTGAGGCAATTGTTTCGAGGAAGCGATTTTTCGGCCCTTTTACATCTACAATTGTAATGTAGCGTCACCCGATACTAAGGCTTTTATTTGCCACTAAACAGGGCACGGCAGCATTCCGGGGCATGAGGACCAATAATCCTCTGGTCTTTCTCGTGCAGCTGATCGCATCCTCGCTTCTCATACCAGCCAGGTATGGTGGAACACGTCACGAGGCCCAACTTATCTGGCCACACTTAGATATCGACTACGATAGCCATGCGCCAGTTACAATACCCTTCTTGGAACACCACCCACCGGCCACAGCAACATCGAGCGCTTTTGAGTGCCCGAGCTTCACCCAAGCGGCGAAACCGGCACTGAACTGCTCAAAAATAGCTGACGGTTTTCAGTGGGCCAAAGGCCACGGCAGCATTCAGGGCATGCGGACGAATAATCCTCTGGTCTTTCTCACGCAGGTGAGGAAGCGTTTCGACAAATGTTTTCACTCTAACGAGCTGTGCTTCAAAACTTTTTTGCAGTCTAGTTGGTTCATACTTGTAAACTCGACTTGCTGCGCAACCAGCAGGAATGAAGGAGGGAGACAGGAAAGAGCGCTCTTTCCTGTCTCCCTCCTTCATTCCTGCTGGTTGCGCAGCAAGTCGAGTTTACGAGCTGTGCTTAGTTGTGCTGCGTGCCCGAAGCTGCTGTGTTCGATGGTTTGCGACGTTGTATGTATAGTTAAACTATTACTGCTTGCCGCTGACATTGAGAGCAACGCGGGACCCGATATGGCCCAGTTTTCTAAAACGCTACAGCTCACTGTTGACAATATAAAGGAAATAAAAGAGGAATGGTTGTCCGCGATTGATAAAAAACTGGAAAAATGACTGCGCTTGTGGACACTTTGTCGAGCTGTTCAAATGAAGTCACAAAATTGCAAAAGGTTGTGTAGTCGTTCGAACTAAAGGTGGATGACCTGGAAAACCGTTCCACAAGAAGTAACCTGCTTATCTTTGGTGTACAAGAAAATGCTGACGAAACTAGTCAACATCACGAGACATGTGTTAAAGAAGAAATTCTAAGGGACATCCTCAAGATCGAAAATGTTACAATAAAAAGAATCCACAGACTAGGAAAACCTAGTAAAAAGCCAAGGCCAATTATTCTCAAACTGCTAGACTCTCGCGACAAAGCCACATTCTTAAAGAACTGTTTTAAGCTAAAGGGTACGAATTATGGAATCGGTGAAGACTTCTCAGCTCGCGTGCGTGACATTAGAAGTAAACTTTGACACTTCACTAAGGAGCATAGGGCATCTGGAGCAAAGGTTTCTCTAGTTGTTAACAAATTACGACTACATGGGGAGCTTTACCGCTGGGACGATACTAAGAAGGATGCAGTCCCTTTAAAGGAAGGATGCAGTCAGCAGGTAAACCAGCAAAACGCGGCATCGAAGCTGCGCGCGTGACGGCAGAAATAAGCATCAATTTAAACGCTCATAGCATAGTCAAGAAAATGGATGCACTTGAATTGTTGCTTCTGTGCCTCACAATAGACTTCGTTGCACAAACCGAAACGTCGCTTACGAGTGACGTTAGAGATCACGCGGTATCACCGCCAAATCACGCGATAATACGTAAAGAGAGACAATCACGTGAGGGAGGTGTAGCTATTAATATAAATTAGACAATATGCTTTCAGGTGCTTCCTGATGTCATGTGTACGGAAGCAATCTTCTGCAGGCTCCTTTAAGGTGCATGCACTGTCATTGTAGGTTGCGTCTATCCGAGCCCTGCAGCAGATATTGAAGTCGTTAGAATACTCTTTTGATACATCATGCATCGAATAGCAGGCAAATCTTGTTGGCGATTTTAACATACCTGATATAAACTGGCAAATGTTGCACTGTCACTCGGCTTGTTCCGAACTTATCCTAGATGCTATGTTTAACCTTAATTTGTCCCAAATAGTAACTCAACCTACTCGTGCATGCGGGTCTTCCTCTGACATTTTAGGTTTAATATTTCTTAGTGAACACTTCCCATCTGATCAAGCAAAAATCGACGTCATGGATGGCATAGCGGACTACCACCTTACCTTTCGTAGTGTACCTTTCGCGGCGCCATATCATACCTAAATACCCCAACTGCTCACCTTGATTTCTCTAATGCTGACGACACCAGCATACTTCATCACCTCATCAGCGAGTTTTTGTTTTTTTTTTTATTGACATGATGTAAGGAGATGTTGGCGCACAAATAAGGCGCCGGCTACTCCTTAGCTCTTGGAGTACATAGGGTCCATAAAGATAAAGTACATATTGTCCACATTTCTAATCATATACAATATACAACTTAGCGTAACAGTCAAGACATAACAGTCAAAACAACATATTCAACAATCACATACATGTGTACACACGGTGATGTTAAAAAAAAAGAAACAGCAACTGTTGCATAACATATCCAAGACAAAAATAGTCAACACACATAAGTATACACTCTGCCGTTAATACAAAACCAAAGCTTAAATCTGCTAGTAATGGGCCAACACACATAAATATACACTCTGTCGTTAATGCAAAACAAAGCTTAAATGCGCTAGTAATGGCCAAGGATGCCACTCTCTTCAAGAAAAATTTTCAATGCTTTTAAAGCACACTTCTGTAAGCCTCTTGTTGGCCACGGGCCTAGAAGTTTCCTTAAACTTAGTGGTCTGCGGTCTAATGTTTTTAACGATGATTGAAGTCGGCGTCTTGGTACGTCGTGCTGTGGGCATTCTAGAAGGAGGTGATATATGTCTTCATCTACGAATCCACAATCACATTCAGGAGTTTCAGCGCGGCCAATTTTGTGTAAAAAATGCTTGGTGTAGGCAGTTCCTAGCCTTAATCGGTGAATAAGAGTTTCCACACTTCTGTCTAAAGACAACGGAATTTCAAATTCGATAAGTGGATCTACATGATATAAATCGGAGCTTTTAGAATTTTCGTCGAACCACGCATTTCTACACATTTTGAAAGATTGTGTCTTTAAAATGCTTCGCAATTCATTTTTCGATATTGGGATAGAAACGATATCTTTTTTG
Source organism: Rhipicephalus sanguineus (assembly GCF_013339695.2). Classification (NCBI taxonomy): domain Eukaryota; kingdom Metazoa; phylum Arthropoda; class Arachnida; order Ixodida; family Ixodidae; genus Rhipicephalus; species Rhipicephalus sanguineus. The sequence continues at coordinate 185,534,693 of NC_051176.1, forward strand.
CGGTGTGCTTGCCGTGCTGCTTCAGCGAGTTTCCTGCCTTTCTTGAGCTATCTAATATCGCAACCTCAGACATTGAACCAATATGGCATAGATTTTAAAAAAATGTATCCTTTTGTTTAAACAATTTTGTACCTACGAAAACAAAGAAGACAAGAAAGCCCAATCCATGGGTTAATCGTGACATCATACATGCTAAACGTAAGGTAAAACGCTTAAGAAAGATTCGGTAGTCCACCACGTAAAAACAATCTACAAGCCTCCTGCGAATCAGATAGCCATTAGAACTAAAGAGGCGGAGAATACCTCCGCGCTATAGCGCGGAGGTATTCTCCGCCTCTTTAGTTCTAATGACTACCACGCAATAGCTGCTGCTTCCGCCGTTGCGGTACAGGTCGTTTTAACCGACTGTGCGACAGTTTTAACGGTATGGGGCAGGGGTTGAACTGCTACTATGATGCAGCCCTGGCTTGATTTGGCGGCATCGGTGTAGACCACCTCCTGACTTTGGCCAAACTGTTTTTGAAGCTGACGAGCTCTAGCTTGTCTTCTCACACCGCGTTACAATTTACTCATGTTTCGTGCAATGGGGCAGACGGTTATGTGTTGTCATGTTTCCCTAGCAGTAGTAGTAATGTTCTCCCCGCAGTATTGTGGTCTAATAGGGTATCCCAAGCGAATGAGGGTTTCTCTGCCTACCTTTGTCAGGCATAGTCGTTCTTTCTGCGAAAGCAGCGTTGCTGCCGCAAGCTCTTCGAAAGTGCTGTACACGACTAGCGCTTCTGCTTTTTGATTTGATGCATTAGGCAGTATACTTAAGGCAGCTTTGTATGCTCCCTGTATGATTAAGTCGATCTCTTTAATTTCCGTTGGCGTGAGCTCCTGACATGGTAGTCCATAGACTAAGGATGAAGGCTTGTACAAAGCGTAGGGGTTCCTCTTCGCTTAGCCCTTTAACCTTCCTTGGTATCCTATGGATCATTCGAGCTATATTTTCATTGTACATTTAAGGATTTTAATTGTGTAACTTGCCCTTTTGTCGCTTTGCAACCACAAGCTTAATATTCTCATCGAACTCACAGGCATACACAGGACGAGCGTGAATTAACAACTGCCACACCTGTTACTTCTCTGTGTTTAAGCAGCGCGCTCCTTTCGCAAACGCGGCCGCTGCAGCGAGCGAAGTGACCTTCGTACGATCCGTAACTTCAACTCAAACTTTGCGGTGAGGTGAAAGCACACGACGTACAAACCGCCCCACCATGAGATGAGCGCGCGCGCACGGGCGACCACGCCCTGTAGGGCACAGTACAGGTGGTAGAGGTAGGAGGCGCGCGCGCATCGCAACGAGCGGGGCGACGACCTTCACAGCGCGCCCTTCGCGCCATCTCGCTGGTGAAAAAGAGAACACGCTGAAGCGCTTCCGAGCTCTGCGTACCAGCTCGCCGTTAGTAGGCTGAAGGAATTACGCTCCGTGGCCGAGCCGTTTAACGCCGCGCTCTGCGGAGCGAGAGGTCGAAGGTTCCAATCCCGGTTGCGCGCTTCGGAAAATATTTTTCTGACTTATTTTTGTGGCTTTTGTATATACACACACACACACACACACACACACATATATATATATATATATATATATATATATATATATATATATATATATATAATATATATATATATATATATATATATATATATATATATATATATATATATATATATATATATTATACGGGACATGACGGGCGACGGGAAAAACCAGCCGAGAGTGTCCATATAGTTGCTATCGCAATAATAATACACGGGTGCGCGTGTGAAAAATCCACGAGGGCAGACCCAGCATGAATTCCTCCTATGTCCGGGCGATACAGGCGACGTAGACGATCACGTGAAGCTGCAAGCTGCAGATATTCAAAGACAGGGTTAACGAATGCAGACAGGGTTAACGAATGCAAACACATATACCAGCAGTCAAAACAAGAAAGTTCCAAGGAGATGATCAGTGCCATCTGTCGCATAAAACATGCAATAACGAAAGCAACCACGTGTTGCTGTGGAAACAAACCACTACCGCCCAGCGCCATGCGATATGTAAAAGTGCTACCGACTGTGGCGTGCAGCCTCGTTAAAATAAAACTAGTGTTGTGACTAGGGCGGCTAATTGTTTTAACGTGATAGCGTTACAGCGCACGTCCGAAGAAAAGCCGTTCGTGCAAAAATTGGAAAGAAATCACCGCATTTTTGCCCATTTATTTCCGAATAGCTTCGTTAAGTCGAGTTCAGGGCCATGAAAGCCTCGTTAATTCGAGTTGATGACAACATTGAACCCTATGGGTACCTGCCGAGGAATGGAAGTTTCTTCGTTAGATCGGGAAGTTCGTAAAACCAGGTTTCGTTAGATCGAGTTTTAACTGCGAATGCAAGTGAGCCCGTGTTTAAGGCAGTAGTGACATAAGCAAATTTACATTCTCGCTGCTGAGGCATCCTGTTTATTCAGAAGTGTGTATTTGCTGCAACAAACATGATACATGCATGAAAAGGTGCATGCATGAAAGGGTAGCATGAAGGGTTTCCCGATGCGCATGTTTTTAATGCAGGTCGTTCTCCGTTTCGCGTCGTCTGCTTCTTTCGGTAAACGATGAAACGATGCATTGCCGCCTTTACACCGCGATGACATGCATTTTGGCACACAACGAAAACCTTTGAACATCGTTTTTTTTTCGGGCTTGTGCGCGGTGGCATGGCAACAGTTGCTAACTACTCAGCAGCTCTCAGCGCGTCGCAATAGAACGCTTCAATGTTGACCCTGGATCTGCTGTCTCCAGGCGCGCCCGCTAGGTTGCGGGCGCTCACTTCGAGTCGCGAATAGCGAAGAGCCACGGGAGAGAAGGCATATAATTCTTTCGAGAGGGAAAGCACCGCCGTCTTCATGACGTCGAATGACAGACGGGTCAGTTGAGCACTGCCTAATTTATTTAAGCAATCGTGGAATACAAATGGAGAAGTTAAAGAAGAAAGTATTGAAATAAGAAGGAAGGAAGGAAGGAAGGAAGGAAGGAAGGAAGAAACAAGCGGAAAGACAGGGAGGTTAGCCAGTTCTTAGACCGGCTGGCTACCCTGTGCTGGGGGATGGGGTAAGGGGGATAAAAGATGATAGACGAGAGATGTTACAAAAAAAGGAGAGCGAGAAAAGGAAAAGGAAAAGAGAGGGGGGGGGAAGGAAACGAGAATATGACACTACTTAGAGTTTGTCTCTAAGACCACTTGTCCGCAAGAAGCGCAATAATGCTTTTAAAGCCTTCTGTGCTGACGATGGACTCGGCCAAGGTCCCAAAATCCTTTGTTCCGACAAAGGGCGATTGTCAAGTTTATCTAGCGCATTGGAAAGTTCTTGTCTTGGCGCACTGAAACGGGGACACTCACACAGAAGATGGGAGATCGTTTCTTCGCAGCTGCAGTAATTGCATGTGGAGTTGTTGGCCATTCCAATCAGACAGGAGTAGGCATTCGGGAAGGCCACGCCAAGCCACAGGCGGCACAGAAGCGTCTCCTCAGCTCGCGATATTCCTGACGGAAGACGGAGCAGGAGATTGGGATCCAAGCTGTGTAGGCGAGCGTTGGTGAATTCAGCCGAGTTCCACTGGGCAAGTGTGAGTTCACGTGCCAGCGAACGAAGTCTTGTAGCTGCGTCGGTTCTGGAGAACGGTATATCTGCGTAGTGGTCACTGTCATGTGCAGATCGGGCTGCCTCATCCGCACGGTCGTTACCGTATATACCACAATGACCCGGCATCCACTGATACGCTATGTTGTGTTGTTTCTCTACTGCGTGGTGGTGGAGGAGCCTTATAGCAGCGACTAACTGCTCATTAGGTCCATAACGAAATGGCGACATAAGACATTGAAAAGCTGCCTTGGAGTCAGAGAAGATGGACCAAGCTTGCGAAGGTTCTTCAATTACAAATTCTAGTGCTGCACGGATGGCGGCGAGTTCTGCGGTCGTTGATGATGTCAAATGCGTTGTTTTGAATTTTATGGTGATTGACTTCGCGGGAATAAATACTGCCCCTGCTGAGCTTGCAGAAGAGACAGAACCGTCCGTGTAAATGTGAAGGCGTCCGCTGTGTTTCTCATGCAGGTACAGTAGTGCGGCTTGTTGTAGGGCTAAATATGACGACTGTTTCTTCTTTTTGATTCCGGGAATGGTGAGTAGGGCTTCGAGTGGGTGTAGGCACCACAATGGTAACGGCGGTCTTTCTGCATGCGTGAAGGTCGAGGGAATCACTGCTCGATGTGATGCTACAGTACCGCTGAACGCAGAGTGCGGCCTAGGTGTAGAAAGTGAGGTGATGTGGTGCGACGGAATCCGAGCGAAATGTGTGATGTGCATTCTCAAAGCATCGACGCGTATGTATGTAGTGACTGGATGGTCACGCGCGATGATGACAGTCGCTGCTGTAGATGTGCATCTTGGAAGGCCAAGGCATATTTTCAGTGCTTGAGCTTGAAGCGACTGGAGGACACGTACGTTCGTTCTTTGGGTTTTTCAAAGCACAGGTAGACTGTAGCGCATGAAACCGAGGAACAGAACCGTGTAAAGTTGAAGCATTGCTCGCACAGATGCACCTCACGATTTTCCAGCAAGAAACTTTAAGACGTGGGTGATCATGGTCAGTTTCTTCTTCATGTAGGCGACGTGAGGGCTCCAGGACAGGTCGCGATCGTTTATGACCCCCAGAAAGCGGTGGGTCTTCTCATAAGTGATAGCATGGCCGTTGATTTTAATTACATACGGGCCCATCGCCTTGCACGTGAAGGCAACAAGTGAGCACTTTTCTGATGACAGCTCCAACCCCCGTCCTTGAAGGTACCTTGTCGTCAGTGTAGCCGCTCTCTGAAGCCTGGCACGTACGTGAAGACGCGTCACCCCCGAAGCCCAGAGGCAAATGTCATCGGCATATATTGATAGATGAACAGACCGTGGAAGTGCGTCAACCAGGCCGAGAAGCGCTAAGTTAAAAAGTGTGGGGCTTAGAACTCCACCTTGAGGCACGCCGCGAACGGTGTAATGGTGCGTAGTTGGACCATCTTCAGTCTGTACAAAGAAGGTCCTGGCCTTCAAATAGCTGTCAATCCATCGGTAAACGCGGCCCCCTAATCCAATACTTCCCAAGACATCAGGGGCGTAGCCAGAAATATTTTTCGGGGGGGGTTCAACCATACTTTATGTATGTTCGTGCGTGCGTTTGTATGTGTGCGTGCCTATATACGCAAGCAAAACTGAAAAATTTCGGGGGGGGTTTGAACCCCCCCAACCCCCCCCCTTGGCTACGCCCCTGCAAGACATCCATAATGGCTTCATGCGATACGTTGTCGTAGGCGCCTTTCACATCCAAGAACATCGCCGCAGTTAATCTTTTTAGGTTCTTTTGCTGTTGCACCGACGAAACCAGGTCGATAACGTTATCGATAGACGACCGTCCACGCCTACAACCGGTCATAGCCTCAGGGTATATCTTATAGTGCTCCAGGTACCACTCTAGGCGAGTCAATACCATACTCTCCATTACTTTTACAAAACAGCTGGCAAGTGCGATGGGGCGATATGAGGTCAAGTCTAGAGGAGATTTACCTGGCTTAAGCAGAGGAACGAGGCGGCTGGATTTCCACGAAGAAGGGACCAGTCCGTTGCACCATGAGTCATTGTACACGGCCAGAAGGGCACGCCGAGCTGCTTGACCGAGGTTGCAAAGTGCCAGATAGGTGACCCCATGAGGTCCAGGTGATGAAGATCGTTTGCATGCAGTCAAGGCTGCCTGAAGTTCCTCTGAAGAGAACAGATTGTCCATTCTTGAATCTTTTGAACCTGGCGCGCTTCCTAGGTAATGCGTGGTGGACGCGGACACCTGACCGGCAACCTTCACGCAGAAATATTCTGCGACTTCAATTTCGCGGCGACCTTGGTGGAGAGCAAGGCACTTGAAGGGGTGATGTTGGTGCGGCGATGTTCGTAGGCCGCGAACAATCCTCCATATTTGCGATAGAGGCTTGTGTGGATCAAGCGACTCGCACAAAGATTTCCACCTGAATGACTGGAGTGAGTTGATTCGACGCTGAACCTTCTTCTGCATACGTCTTGCCTCCCTCAAGTCGTAAATGGATTTTGTGCGCCTATAGCGTCGTTCGGCATGGCGACGGATAGCTCTGAGCCGCTCCAATTCCGCTTCATACTCGCAAAATTTCGATGAAGGTTCAAAATTATAAGTAGCTTCGTGAGCAGCATCTCTGATCATACCCTCCAGATTTTCGAGAGGACTAGCTTCATTTTCCTGACACCGCTCTTCTGTTAGCGACCTGAACTTTGGCCAGTCGATGCGAGGCGAGCGATGAAATTTTGTAATTTGCTCAGGCCCTTGATTTTTAAATAGGTCGAAATGTGGTCACTCCCATGGGTCTCATTATCTGCAAACCACTGCACCTTGTGAGTGAGGCTTCGTGACACAAACGTGAGGTCGAGGCAGCTGCTGTATGTCGATCCCCGTAGAAACGTAGGACTGCCGTCGTTTACGCAGCGCAGCTCTTGATCCGACGCAAAGGAGACAACTTGTCTTCCACGACGATCCATCTTCAAACTTCCCCATAGTGGGTGGTAAGCGTTGAAATCACCGGTAACAATCCACGGTCCAGGAGTCGCTGCTAAAATTGCACTTAGTCTTTCAGAGTCAAAACGGCTTGAAGGTGAAATATATGCACCTACTAGAGTGAAAGTGAAGTCTCTGCGTTTTACTGTCAGGCAGACATACTAGTTGTTATCATCAGGTGTTACTGGGTGTTCGATATAGGTAAGCTCGCATCTGATATAAACGATGACTTTACTGTGCTCGTTGCAGGTAGCCGAGTTGAAGGCTTCGTACCTAGATAACCGTATTGCATTGTGAAGGCGTGGCTCGCAAATGACGATAATGGGGAATTGGTTTTTGAACACAAACGGTCGAATATCAGATATGCGGGGTTTGAGGCCTCGGGCATTCCATTGGAAAATCGATGCTTCTTTGACATATTTACGGAAGGCTTGCAGAGGAGGAGCCATGGTGCTTTTCCAGTCTGGACAGCACCGGGTTCAGTGCATCCAATATTTGAAGTGCACTCTAAGCCGCCGGAGTGTTGATGCTAGTTAGAAGCGCACGAATCGTATTCATGAGGGCCTTTACCATGGCTACGATCTCCTTATCTCGACTATCCCCGCACTCTCGTTCGGAAGTGATTTTAGACGAGCGACGCTGTGGCTCTGTTGGCGGGTCCACCGTCGGCAGCGCTGGCCATGCGTCAGGTGGGCCGATGATGCTCGCGTCTTTCCTGGACTGTTCGTTGCCGGTGTTGCTGGACGCTTGTGGTGATGTATGGACGGTCATTTGGAGAGGTGCGTTCCCAGCTTCGGCAGCAGGCTGAGAAGGCCTCCGGCGACGAGAACGCCGGCGTCGCACCTTGGCAGCAGCCTCTCTGTGGATTGAGCCGTCCCGGACCATTTGCCTCAACACCTGCATCTCCTTTTTCATATTTGGGCAATTCTTTGACGATGCGTCGTGAGGGCCGTGACAATTGCCACACTTGCGGTGTTCTGCATGGCAGGCGTCTGTGCTGTGCGACTCTGAACATCGCGAACACACGGCAGGGTTTGTACAAACAGCGCTCACGTGTCCTATCTTAAGACAGTTCCGGCATTGAAGTGGCCTCGGCACAAAGTGTCGCACTGCGTGTCGAAAATGGCCGACTTTGACTTGCGATGGAAGGCTGTCTCCCTTGAACACCTGTTTAACACAGCGTGAGTTACCCAGACGACGGGCTTGCAGTATGATAAGTCCTTCCGTCACCGGCTTAATGAGAACCGGGAAGTCACTTTCGCTTAAGGAAATGTCGACGTCGTGTATAACACCGGCTGTAGAGTCCCTGCCGTCAGGTATGTAGGAACGCACGTTTATTTCCTCCAACACCTTGACGTTGCTCAATACATCCAGTGTGCTTCGCTGCGTGACGTCTATGGCGAGAACATTTTTACGGCCATTGATCCGCACATCCACGATTTGTCCCGGGGCGATGGCCTCAAGAGACCTAGACGTGGCTTGAAGATTGAGCCGGTTTAGACTATCAGCAGCAGCCACCGGCACAAACAGAATTGTGTGAACCGGTGGCTCTCGCGTCTTCGTAGTATTCTTACTTGATGAAGGAGATGCCATCAGTAGTCTTCTTTTTGCTTTGCGCCTTGTCACAGGCACAAAGTCACCTTCATCTGAGCTTTCGTCACTGGCCGTAGAGTAAATCAGCGTGTCCTCGCTGTCGGCATCACTCGGGTGGCCGGTGCGCTTTCTCGGAGGAGCTGCAGTTGACGTGGATGGTTTGGGCGAAAGCCCGGGTGTATCCACATCCATTTCCGCAGGCACGGGGACGGTGTCTTCCGCAAACACCAAACAAAAACTTGAAAAATTGCAGAGACTGAAATCACACAAGAAATCTACACAAGAAACACTTCGTAAATAGCTTTTCATTATAGCGCTGCGGGTACCTATGTTCGCTGCTGAAACTAAGGAGTGCATTGTATCCTCCTAGAAACATGACGACATTACGAGCCGCGCAGACAACATGATTCCGTATAAGTGAGATACTGCCTTCTGCGGACCTCACGGCTTCCGCATACGATGGACGTCGTAGGTCTGATGACGGCATACTGTCGCTGGAAAGGCGGGCTCGTATCGCTTGCTGAATTTTATTTGCTTTTCAAGAGAAGGCATCAAACCCAGCGTGTCCTTCGGCGGTCCACGGTGCCATTGGAGTTCGTTACGGACAACTGGGCGGACGACGTTGCTAAGAAATTCGATATTATTGCGTTAGCAATTACATGGACACTCTCGGCTGATTTTTGCCGCCGCCATCATGTCCCGGGTATGTATATGCATGCATATATAAATAAAAGCCACAAATAAAAATTCAGAAGAAAAAATTCCGAATCGCTCGACCGGGGTTTCGAACCTGCGACCCCTCGCTACACAGCTCGCTGCCTTAGACAATTACGCCATGCCTCATTTCTCAGGGGGCCCGCCACGGTGGTCTAGTGGTTACGGCGCTCGACTGCTGACCCGAAGGTCGGGGGATCGAATCCCGGCCGCGGCGGCTGCATTTTCGATGGAGGCGAAAATGTTTGCGGCCCGTGTACCTAGATTTAGGAGCACGTTAAAGAACCCCAGGTGGTCGAAATTTCTGGAGCCCTCCACTACGGCGTCTCTCATAATCATATTGTTACGGGGATTATTTATTCGGCAAGAGCTGGCCGAGCTAACACTGCACACAGTGCACAGGAACGCAGGTCAAAAGGCAGCTCCAGACTCTGCCCCACAGCAACAACGTCGTCGTCGTCGTCTTCATCCATCCGGTATCAATGCGGCGCCCGTGCCAGAGTGACCTTTCCATACCCGTGACATTACCCCGGCCGGCAAAGCACCGTCCCGGTGCATCTTATGGTTAGAAGGGCGTGTCACCGTTGTAGGGATTCAGGCGAGAAACATGCACGATGTCAGTTCTGGGTGTAGCAGTCGATGAGTTTGTGGTCGAGGAAATCTCATACGTGACAGGTGTCACCTGGCGCAAGACTCGGTATGGCCCAACGTATCGCGACAGAAGTTTCTCGCAAAGGCCAACACGACGAGATGGGAGCCAGAGTAGAACGAGAGAGCCCGGAGGAAAATCGGCATCCCTATGTCGACTATCATAGAGCGACTTTTGTGCAGTCTGGGATGACGAGAACCGAGCGCGGGCTACTGTACGTGCGATGAGAGCACGGGTGATGGCATCTTGAGCGTATGAAGTGGTAGATGGTGGGTCAGCCGGAAGCAGGGTGTCGAAAGGTAGTAAGGGATCACGGCCAAAGAGTAGATAAAAGGGTGAGTAGCCGGCAGTTTCATGACGCGACGAGTTGTAGGCGAACGTGACGAACGGGAGGGCAATGTCCCAATCGCTGTGGTCGTCAGAAACGTACATGGAAAGCATGTCCGTCAATGTGTGGTTGAGGTGTTCGGTAAGCCCGTTAGTCTGAGGGTGGTAAGAAGTCGTAAAGTTGTGTCGAGTAGCACAAGATCGAAGTAAGTCGTCAACCACACGAGACAGGAAGCAGCGACCACGATCTGTAAGTAAGTGACGAGGAGCGCCATGCTGGAGAATGATGTCGTAAAGAAGGAAATCTGCAACGTCCGTCGCGCAGCTGGTCAGTAGCGCTCGAGTGATTGCATACCGAGTAGCATAATCCGTAGCTACTGCAATCCCCTTATTACCTGTTTTCGAAGTTGGGAAGGGTCCTAGCAAGTCCAACCCCACTCGATAAAACGGCTCGGCTGGGACTTCAATAGGTTGAAGGCGTCCGGCGGGGAGAGTTGTAGGTTTTTTTCGGCGCTGGCACAGGTCACACGCTGCGACGTAGCGGCGAACTGAACGATAAAGGCCCTTCCAGAATACCCGTCGTCGAACACGGTCATAGGTTCTGGATACGCCTAAATGTCCAGACGTTGGGGCGTCGTGAAATTCTTGCAGGACGTCCTTGCGCAGATGACGTGGGACGACGAGTAAAAGTTCCGCGCCATCGGGATGTAAGTTGCGGCGGTACAAAACGTTGTCTTGGATCAAGAACAAGCTCAGTGAAGGGTCGGCATCGCCGGATTGAAGGCGGTCGATGATGGAGAGCAGCGATGGGTCGCGGCGTTGTTCATCCGCCACCTGCAGAAAGTCAGTGATGGCTAAGATGCAGTCATCAGCTTCCACCTCGGTGGAGTTGGGTGGATCAACAGGGTATCGTGATAAGCAGTCGGCATCGCTGTGCAACTTACCAGATTTGTACACTACCGAGAACGTGTACTCCTGCAATCGTAATGCCCAGCGGCCTAGCCTTCCTGTGGGATCCTTAAGTGTTGACAGCCAGCAGAGCGCATGATGGTCTGTGATGACTTGGAACAGGCGTCCGTATAGGTACGGACGGAACTTCGCGATAGCCCAGACGAGAGCTAGGCACTCCCGCTCGGTAATGGAATAATTCCGTTCCGACTGTGACAGAAGGCGGCTAGCGTACGCTATCACATGATTTGTGCCATTCTGTATCTGAGCGAGTATAGCACCAATGCCATGGCCACTTGCGTCGGTGCGAAGCTCTGTTCGAGCGGCTGGGTCAAAATGAGCCAACACAGGTGGTGATGTCAGCGCGGAAATCAGCGACGCAAAGGAATGTTCTTGGTCTTCACCCCAGGAGAAAGCCACGTTCTTTCTGAGGAGATCCGTGAGTGGCCGAGCAATTTCCGCGAAGTTGATGACAAAACGGCGGAAGTACGAGCAGAGCCCCAGAAAGCTGCGGACTTCTTGTGTGGAACGTGGAAACGGGAATTCGCGGATAGCGCGGACTTTGTCGGGGTCGGGTTGGACACCAGCAGCGTCAACATGGTGGCCAAGTAGTCTAATTTGACGGCGTCCAAAGGTGCACTTCGACGCATTAAGCTGGAGGCCAGCACAGCGAAAAACGTCAAGAATGGCCGACAGACGTGGAAGGTGGCTTTCAAAGGTGCTCGAGAAAACAATGACATCGTCGAGACAGCAAAGGCAGGTGACCATTTAAAACCGCGTAGGAGAGAGTCCATCATGCGTTCAAAAGTTGCAGGAGCATTGCACAACCCAAAAGGCATGACCTTAAATTGGTAAAGGCCGTCGGGTGTGATGAATGCTGTCTTCTCGCGGTCGCGGTCATCGACAGAAATTTGCCAGTATCCATATCGAAGGTCAATTGATGAGAAATACTTGGCACCATGGAGGCAGTCGAGCGCATCATCAATTCGAGGTAGAGGGTAGACGTCCTTCTTGGTGATTCGATTGAGATGGCGATAGTCGACGCAGAACCGCCAGCTGTTGTCCTTCTTTTTAACAAGCACCACGGGTGATGCCCAGGGACTCGAGGAAGGCTCTATGACGTCTTTGTCGAGCATTTTCTCTACCTCCTTCTGTATAATTTGGCGCTCCGAGTGAGACACACGGTAAGGGCGTTTGTGAAGGGGACTGGCGTCGCCGGTATCGATACGGTGGGCTACGACGTGTGTGCGGCCCAGGGGACGGTCGTCGATGTCAAAAATGTCGAGGTAAGAAAAGAGAACACTGCGGAGCGCTTCAACTTGAGAAGGTAACAGGTCACTGGCTATCATTTTGTCCAGGAATGCCTTATTGTGCGCGGTTATGACAGGCTCGGCTACGGTCTTGGTGTCAGGGGTGAAAGCTGAAACCGTACATTGCTCCAGAGTTGAGAGTTCTGCTAAGGCAATGCCTTCAGGAAGGACCTGGGTCGACGTAGAGAAGTTTAGAATAGGGAGAAGCGTCCTGTTGTTGGCAACACCCACTACAGTATGCGGAAGTGCGATGTTGCGGGAAAGGGTCAGGTCAATGAGGGGAGCTATAGTCGCCATCAGGAACTGGTGGGAACGGCGACATATGGACGTACATAGCAGCCTGAGGCGGTAGCCGTAGACACTCCACGGACCGTAGCCGTGTGCGATTTGCAGAAGCGACATCAGAACACAAGGGCAACTCGAGCCGTAAAGTGCCGGCGGAACAATCGATGAGGGCCGAATGCGCGGTCAAGAAATCAATGCCAAGAATGACATCGTGTGGGCAAGCGTCGAGAACTGCGAAGAGAACTGAAGTATGGTGGCCGGCAACAGTGACGCGGGCGGTGCACATACCAAGAACTGATGTTCGGCTGCCGTCGGCCACTCGCACTGTAGGAGACAGCGGGTGTGAGAACTTTTTTCAAGGCGGGATCGAAGATGAGAACTCGTGACGGATATGTGGGCGCCAGTGTCGATTAGAGCAGGAACGGTCAGGCCATCGATGAGAACAGTAAGGAAATTTCGTCTGGAATTAGTGGTCGGTAGAGGGTTTTCGGTCCGAGTTGTCAATGCAGCACCACCTCCAGGAGCTGCATGCGCTAGTTTCCCGAGACCTGTGCAGAATAAGCCGGCGATGGAGAGCGGCGGCGTTGAGGGGAGCGTGCCTGGCAGCCCTGAGGCGACGGCGAGCGGCTGGACCAGTGTCTCTGAGCGACGACGTCAGCGTAGGATGGTTCGGAGCGTAGAGATGAACGGCGAGGTGGGGCGTCCTGAAAGTGGTCATCGGCAAAACGTGGTGGAGAATACTGTCCGCGACCTTGAGGACGGGAATACCATTTGTTGCGGCAGTGGCGGGAAATGTGACCAACACGAGAGCAAGTAAAGCAGATTGGCCGATCATCTGGTGTGCGCCACTCTGATGGATTTCGGTAGCGTGGTGGGAAGCGTGGAACCGAAGTGGCAGCAGCAACAAGTGGGGCGGCGCGTTGCTCAGCGTTATGGGCGGGAGTGCACAGGGGCTGGGGTGTGTGGCTGGTGGTTTGGGGAACTAGGACGCCCATGTTGGCAAACTCTTGTCGCACGACGGCTTGAATAAGCGATATGGTTGCCAAGTTGTCTTGCGCAGGGGGCTGATAAGTTGCGGGGGCCATGGCTTCCAGCTCCTGGCGAACAATCCTTGTGATGTTGGTAGGATTCGCGAATGGACGCGGCGTCACAGGATCTTCGCAGGAAGAAGTCGCAGCGGTGTTCGGGAGTCGGTTGAAGCGTTGAGTAATCCTCCTGCTTTTAGCTTGCTCATACCGGCGACATTCAGTGATGATTGAGTCAACGGTGGAACAGTTCCTACAAATTAGTATGTTGAAGGCATCGTCAGCTATGCCCTTCAACACGTTGCTGACCTTGTCAACCTCTGTCATGTCTTTGTCAGTCTTACGGCACAGGGCTAGGACGTCTTGGATGTACGCGACGTAAGACTCCGTGGATGATTGAACTCGCGACGCGAGTTCCTGCCTGGCTGCCAACTGTCGAGCAACTGAGCGGCCGAACAAGTCGCGGAGTTTCTGCTTACACACGTCCCAACTTGTGAGGTCTTCCTCATGCGTCTCGTACCATGCACGCGCTATGCCCCTTAGGTAAAAAATGATGTTGGCCAGCATAAGCGTTTCATCCCACCTGTAGTGCTTGCTTACGCGCTCGTATAAGACGAGCCACTCATCGACGTCAGTTGTGTCCGTGCCGCAAAATGTGCCAGGGTCAAGGAGGTGGGAAGGGATCACGGGCGCCGGAGCTGGCGTGGACGGCGAGGACTGCGCGCCGTCTTCAGGCATCGTGGCTGGATTAAGGTGGCGTCCGCTACGGAGATCCAGAGTCGGGTTCTTGTAAGACCCAGCACCTCCACCAAAAAGATGTTACGGGGATTATTTATTCGGCAAGAGCTGGCCGAGCTAACACTGCACACAGTGCACAGGAACGCAGGTCAAAAGGCAGCTCCAGACTCTGCCCCACAGCAACAACGTCGTCGTCGTCTTCATCCATCCGGTATCAATGCGGCGCCCGTGCCAGAGTGACCTTTCCATACCCGTGACAATATAGTGGTTTTGGGACGTTAAACCCCAGAAAAAAAATTTTTAGGGGCGAAGCTCCTCTTAGTCTAACCTTGTCCGGCGTAAGGCGTAAGGCGTCCGGCGTAAGGCGTAACCGGCAGTATACTACGACCCATTACCGATCCTTTGCAAACTGCCCACTACTTCGTCTTTGCAAACATCCCACTACGACCCATCACCGATCCATCACTTCACCGACCTTAAAGCCGTTATAATGAAGGGGGAACGGAACCCACGTCTAGCAACCACTTACGATGAATAAAATATCTTGTAAATATATACAGTGTTTGTCACGTCTTTGGTGATGTACTGGGCTATCGCTTTGATTACTGCTGGGCGAAACCACTGAAGATTTCACGGTGTAACCATTATTGCTTCAGGAGCTTCGCCCAAGCTCTTCATCATTCACCCGTGGATATTCTGTTAATTTTTTTTTCTTTATTACCATGTCGCCATGCCTCATTCGTTCTCCAGGATACTAACGGCAGAATAAAAACGCACGCGGCGTTGGGTGAAACGTACGAGACGCCACACGTGGCGGAATTAAAATTATGTTAGACGCGGGAGATGTCCCATCGTTGCTCGCGCTGTGTTTGCGTCGTATTGGTGGCGACCCACGCTATAGTTTTCCATTTTCGGGTTGTAGCGCCACGCCACTCGTGGCCAGTCGGCCAGGGAAAAAGAAGAGCGTCCAGTGGCTCGTGCTGGCGCGAGCTAGGCGAACGCTTTGGCTCTTGTAGGCTTGTGCCACGGGAGGGAAGAAACGAGACGGCTAAACCAGAATCACAGTATATATGTTACACCACGACCAGAATCCTGAGGCTAAATAATTGGGGGGCCCTTAAGCTTCGCCTTTAAGAATTGAACGGGATAGCGAAACCGGCCCATAGTGCGCACTTCAACCACTAAGTGCGTACTTATTAATGTGTGTTGTTAGACACACACGCACGCACAGACACACACACGCGCGCGCGCGATGAATCTACAGTAATGGTACAGGTTTTCGATCTAAAGCACTTCCCTGTGCTAGAACGGCGGGACCATACAGGCTCTGCTGTAGCCGAGACATGTGTTCCACAATGTCTCACAGATGGCAGCACATCATCTAATGTTTGCTGTTTGCTTGATATGTTTTCCGCTTGATGGACATAGTTGTCCATTTTTGGAGCTGTTTGCAAGTTTGTGTGTGTTTGTTTTTACCGGCGATGGGTGCACTATCCCGGCTTTTTTCGAAGCATGGTGTCGCGCAAAAAAACGTAGTTTGATGGCCACGCCAATGCGCCTACAAATCACCGAATGGGCTCATTTTCGTCGTGACATCTGCAGAACAAAATGCGTTAAGGAGACTCCTTCCACTACATGGCATTTATGTAGTGTTTTTTTTTTCGAAGCAGTTGCAAGAAACTTCGTGGCTTTGTGGTAGGACACCTGCTTGCCATGCAAACGGCCCGGTTTCGATCCTCAATGGGACCGAAGATTTTTATTGTTTATTTTATTTGCATATTTCGCGATTTTTCGGACACGGACGATTTTTCGCTCACAAACGACGCCGTCACCGACGCCGACGGCGGAATTTCTGCGAAACGAGCTCTCTAATGCTATCGCGTTCAAATTACAGCGCAAACGCACAAGACACCCACGAAGAAAAGAAACGTACGACACAAGCGCTGACTAACGACTGCTTTATTCTTTCATACGCCAATCCATATATAAGCCCAAGGCAAACTTACCGCACGTGCGCACGCAACAATAGCTCCAAACAAAAACGTGTAACAAGTATGACAGTGTATTAGATACGCGAACACATGAAATTATATTCTGGTAGGTGCAGGGACAAAGAAGTAAAGAAGTAAGAAGGACAAAGAAGTGCGTTTGCGCTGTAATTTTAGCCTCAGGAATTTGTGCGAACTAAATCCAAATGAAGTTTTATCTTAGTGACCAGAATCGACGCCCGCAGGGAACGCGAGCCGTGGCTTCACGTGCCACTGCCAAGCGCCGTCTTTATTTTCTCCTCTTGAAGTCGTGCGCTCTGCGGTTTTGTTTGCCGCCCAAAAGAAGGCGCTGCAGCGTGTTGGGACTAGTGTGCCTCGATGTGTGCGCCCCCCTTAGGGTGTTGCCATTCTTTGAAGGGGCTGATGCCGCCACGACGCCATTTTTTGCCCCGCGTCTCGTGCCTCTCAGCGCAGCTGCCGTAGAGGGGTGAGACGCCGGTAAGAAGCCGTGGGCTAAAATATGGCAGCCGCGCCGCAGTAGACGCCGCAGATGTCCTCACCCTGGACAAAACGCGCAACAAAACGCGCATCAAGGCACCCTATTGGGACAACGCGAGCGCAAGAGTCCGAGAGTGGCTTGCGTTCTGCGCATGCGTCCTGGCGGCTCGCAAGTTTCTTGGGTCCCCAATTCTAAAATTGTCTAGTGTTTCGCCGGAGTTGGGATGTGCGCCTTCGACTTCTACTTTAACATACAGGGCGTGGTCGACGACCGTGCTCGCACAATTATCTCTTGAGGGGGAATTTTCTACGTCTTCTGATTTCATTGCAAAGTTTGCGTTGAAGCTATAGACCACACGAACGTCACTTTTCTCGCTTTAGCGGCCGCGTTTGCGAAAGGAGTGATCTGCTAGCTAGAAGAGCCAAAGTAGGGGTTAGTTGAAGTAACGACTGTGACAGTTCGCGCTCGTCCTATGTATACCTGTGCGTTCTTTTCGTGCCTCCTTCTTTGTGTTTGAGCAGTACGCTGCAAGTGTCGAGCTGTTACAGCTGTTAGTTCGCACTCACTTTGTGTGTTTTCTTTTCCCGCGACCTTTGCGCTTGAGCAGCGCGCAGCAAGTTTCTAGCTCCTTGCCGTTCTTCCTGTGACATTCCAATTTCTTGCTATCGCATTCATTGCTTCGCCCTTGAGGCGAAACTGTGACATTTTTTTTTTTTAATGAAGACCAGGTCCCGTCAGAAGAGCATTGTTTGCTGACATGTTGTACCTGGCTTAGCGCTGCTGCAGTACCTACTTTCTTTATCGTACACCGCTTCGGTCAACAATCTAGCCACCGATTGCCTTCGAGGAACTTCGAGCAATGCCAGCGTATTTCTTCTGGTATGTTTGGGCCCGCTCTACAAGAAAGGAACATCACGTCCGCAACATACGTGGTTACGCTCTCATTCGGCAGCTGAATGGAATGCGTGAGTGGTAATGTATGAAGTGCACGTTTCCAGAAAACGATGGAGGTCGAACACCATTTAATCAGCCTTTTCTATATTATCGTACCAAGTATGAGCACCGTCCTCCAAATTGAAGCTGACGTTTCTCAGTTTGGCATCGTCGTCCCACTGGCAAAACTCAGTGATACGCTCGATCTGATTCATCCAGTAGTCCGCTGCTTCGCAGATGTTTTCGTGGAACACGTTCGGCATAGAATAACAGAGAGCTGAGCTAGTTGGTAAGTATTCATTCTAAAAAGACAGGGCGTGCAAACACGGACACAAGAAAGAAGTCAGGACACCACAAACGTTCGGCACTCATGTATCCTGGAGCATGGACTGAGTTTATTTTTTGCCCCTGCCTACCCTACCGACATTGCTTCAGAAAGAAAGCCAAGCTCTAGCTGTGAACAACCCTCGCAATCACCGGCTGCCGCGGTGTAGAGGTGTGTTCAATAGTGTAGGACTGGTGTTCCTGCTGCCAGGAAGGATTTGTGGAATCTGAAAAACCGTACCCCGCACCTCCACCAGTTTGTAACAAATTATAATGATAAAAAAGCACAGTTTCGGTGGACCAGCAAGATTTCGCGGCGAAGTCGTATACGTGAGCTGCTGGGGGCATAAAACCAATAACGGCGAAAAGTTGGCAAGATTTCTCTAAATTTTCTTATACTGTTTTTTTTTTTTTGGGGGGGGGGTCTGAGGAGCGTGAGGAAAATTCACGGCACAATTCGCTAGGGGCATTGCAGGTACTAGTGGCTGTTGATTGTATTACTTTCAGCATATGCTGCTGTAATGAGAAACCCTTTCAAAAGCGTCAATGCGATTATCCCATCAATGTTAGCGTTCAAAGTTAATAATAAATGGTGAATACATCTACCAACACAGATCAGATTCGTGCTTCTCCTTTCGCCCTTCACTTGCGTGTTATTCATTTAATTTGTTTATTTGTTGTTCCTGTTTCATAAAGTATACATACTCAGCACGCAAACAAACAAAAAATGTTGGGCCTATAGCCGAAGCTAGTGTAGACGGAGCAACCAAGTACATTTTGATGCAGTCAAACGAACAAAGGCATTGAAGGTTACAAGCTATAACACAAGTAATTAAACGTTGCAAGAGCTGCAACAGCGTGAAATAAAGACAATAATTTTGACGTACAAGGTGAACATAGCTCAAAAACTTATGCAGTACATACATGAAACAAAGAACTACAATGAGCAGAACGATACGATAAGCATAGAACACATACGAAATGCTCAAGAAATATTATATTCTGCCCCTGTAAAATATAGTCATACCTCATTTAATATTTAAGAAATAAATGTTTTAATGGAAAATGCAAAATTGTTAGCAATTTTTATTTTCTACTGGCATCAAGTTCGACATTTTCGCTCCGCGGTATTAAGGTAATAAGCGTTTGCCGTATATTCTTTCTGGTTGGTAAACTAATGTCGACATTTGTTGCGTTCTAGTGTTCTCGTTTGGAAATATGAATAAGTTTATCAAATACTGGAGATTGTTTGGGATAATGTTGTTGAGTGCGATGCATATTTTAATTTCAAAGACGAGCATAAACGGTAATGTATGAAGTTGCACGAACAATCATGGAAATGGTGAATTCGCACACTGAAGTGCTATTGTTCGCACAACTCTTTCTTGAAGGCATGTAACGGCGTCTAAATATGGCTTAAAAACGGACACGCATGGTTCGCAGCAGTATGCCAAGCGACAAATAAAAACAAATTACTTTTACTTCAGAAATTTTAAAAGATGTCCTCGTTCGTACCCTTGCGAAACAGGCTGATGAAAGCATACAGGGTATCTTTGTTATGCATGGTTTTCAGTTTTAACGACAATCTAGTGTAAGAACCAGATACTTTATAGACTCAACACGTTCAAATTCGCCTCCACTTAAGCGTAACTATGGTTGGATCAACATATCTGTAACTAGATCAAAAAACTGTATATTCTGTCTGCTCACCGTTTAACATCAATTTGTTTCTTTCAAACCACCAGGTGATGCGCACTAATTCTCATTCTACAGGTCTTTGTATGCTCAAATGCGAGCTTGTCCTAAAACTTAAGGCACATATCATCCGCACAAGCAACAGTTATTATGGACGAGTTTAGGTAGGTCGGAGAGACATTAAAATAGGTCGAGAAGATAATATACCACAAATGATTGATCCTTGAGGAACTCCTGCTGGTACAGGTAAAGGGGAAGAATTAATATATCCTAAGCAGATGCATTGTTTACGGTTAAACTTGAAAAAAAAAAGCTCCAAGTCGATCCAGTAAGAGTATATTCTTTTAATTTTTTTCATAAAACGGAATGACATACGGTATCAATGCATTCTTCAAACCCAGAAACAGAGGCTTTCTATATTATGAAACCCCAGATATTATTATTAGGCTTTCTAAATTACAAAACAAAAGAGCTGCAGTAAACGCAGTCATTCAGCCCACCGATGTAATGGCACATTCATCGCGAGCTATTTCCATTCTTTTTATTGCACAGCCGAATTAAATTCAGAACTACGAACTCAGCGACCTTCACCTTTTAGTATAGTGATGATTTAGTAATAATAATAACTCACAGTGGTGAGGCTAAGTAGTATCATCATCGCGCAGATCGCCGAGAAACTTGTAGAATGTTTGTTTTCCATTCACGTGAAATGCGTGGATTCCAGAAAAATGGACTGCGGATGTTGAAAGTGCCTTACTGGTGATATCCCTCGCAGGGTTGCCAGGTCTAAAAGACAAAAAGGAGCCAAAAATTAGGAGAACTAGCCAAAAAGTAGCCAACTCAAGCCACGGGCAGTAAAAGTAACCAAAAGAAGCCACGCGTGTGTGAAAACGATTGCGAAGTTTTCATTTAAATAGCTAAATTTAAAAGCCTTTTGACGAAAATACAAATAGGTATGATCCGAACACTTCAAAATCGGAATTGTTGAGATTTAAGCATTAAGTGTTCACTTTAACAATCACTTCGTTCAGCATGATAAACTGTCTTCCACTGTTGCAAAAGTGGCATTCTCTTTGCGCGTTTTGCTGGAGTTTTCTGAAAAGTACTGGCAGTAACAGCCTTTTGGTGACAATAAAAGTAACTACAGCATGAGTGTGCTAAAAATCAGCTACTGTGGTTCATTCATAAATTGTAGTAGTATTGGTTTCATGGGAACCACGCGAACCGGCTATCTGGATGGACGCCGCCACTCGCTTTGGCCAATAGCTGCTGGCCCAACCCCTGGACATCGTTTCCCGGCTTCGCTTTCATCTTTCGGGGTAGCCACGGAATCAGTCCCCGGGGCAGCGCGCTAGCTACCCACCACTACGCTCACCGCCACTGCGCAGCACGCGTGCTATCTCGAGATAGCCGACGCGTTGTTCCCACAGTTAACTTTCACCATCACTTCTTGCGTTATGACGAAATCCAAGCATTTAGTATTCCGGAGTCTCGGTCCTTATCTAATTCAAAGAAATGACACAAGTACTTAGTCGGACATCCGATTTCTAAAGTTATGTGCAGAGCACCCTCGATGCGGAATACGGAGCGACTCTGATTGACATATCCACTTCCAACTTCAATTTAAAGTCGCATTGAACAATAGGTGTTGTGAAACAGTGTTCCCTGCAGCCACGCATCAGAAAGCCTTTGCTTTTGTATACTGCAGGCGCCAAATTCCATCGTGGGAGCACCTCGGCCAGCATGTTTTGACGCCAGGTACTCGAGTGACAGTACTGCGGCGTCGCCAGATATTCATAATTTGTTTCCAGTCGAGGAAAGATAAAAGTAGCCAAAAGGTAAGCCAAGATTTTTTTTTCGGCCGCCACCGGCTTAGAAAAGTAGCCAAATTGGCGCAACGTAGCCAGACCTGACAACCCTGATTACTCGCTGTTCAGGGTTGCCCTCGTTGTTCAGGGTTGTGCTTATAACATCCGCCAGCTGCGGTAGTGCAAGATAATTTCGCCGACACTCGTACGCACATTCAGTCCGAAGTTCGTTGCCGCTCTACCATCTGTGGCATGTCGCGTCATTCGACAGGGTCAGCGCGCAAGTGTTTGTGCGTGTGCATACGCTGTGGTGTGTTTGTGTGCACACGCACGTCCCGTGGGCTTCGGGAAATGACGGGTGCGGTAATTTCGCTTTGTACGGCATGGCGTACGCAGGTATATAAATCCCCGTACGCAGGTTTTGCAAGCACACAAAGGCCCGCAACGACGTCCCACGCACGTAAGTGTGTCAACAGTTTTTTACGTTTTGTTCCGTCACGCTGAACAAGCCCAATTAGGCGATTGCATGTACGCGTTTTACGCATGCTATGTCAGTAAACAACGATGCGTAAACAGAATCGCGAAAGCAAACATGTGTCCACTGCTTGCATTCGCTTTCATCTCTTGGACTTCGCAGTCTCATCAAAGAGGCAATGTGAGCGCGCACTTTTTCTCTTTTACGTATACCGAATTTACATGGAAGTGGTGTACATTAACGTCATGAGCACTGTTAACATTGAAAAATGTTGTTGTTGTTGTTGTTGTTGTTGTTGTTGTTGTTGTTGTTGTTGTTGTTGTTGTTGTTGTTGTTGTTGTTGTTGTTGTTGTTGTGTTGTTGTTGTTGTTGTTGTTGTTGTTGTGTTGTTGTATAAATGTAATGATGTGATTGGGAGACGAACTCTACTGTGCTACTCCGAATTAATTTTAACTGCTCGAATTCCGGGAGCGTTTTTGCACTTCGCCCCATATCGAAATATGGCTACCATGACGAGGATAGCATTCGGGACCTTGAACTTAGCAGTTCATGCCGAAGCCACTAAGCTGCTGTGGTGGGTTCTCACTCGTGAGCGATGTGTAACCATTAAGTACAACCAGGGCTGGGCAAAGATACTTTGAAATTGTATCGCGATACAATACAAGATACTCAGGCAAGAAGTATTGGAGATACAGATACAAGATACTGCCGCAATAATTGTATCCGATACGATACTTGGCAATTGTATCTTAAGATACTTCGATACATTCTCTAATTTGTTATTATAGATCCATATAATGTAGCAGCGAACGCCTACGCACGAAAATGTCTTCTTGAAAATTTGCTAACTGTGACCTATTTTGTTTCACTTTAATGAAATGTCTGTCAATATCTAAAAGTTTTGCCCTTCTTGCTCAAAGTACATTAGTTTCCTTCCAAAACAATTTATTGCGATTTGCTTTAGCTTCTTCACAGGACAACTCTTTATACAGTTCGCTGACAGCGATTCTTGCTTGTCACTTTTGCAATTAATGGGAGTCGCTGCTCAGCTTGCCGACCAGCTACCGGGTTGCCATATAATCACAATAACTTCTGTAAGAAGCCTTCGCACAATGGCGCAAATACCGGTGTGGACTTTTGCCTTGTCCGTAAAAGACAGTTTGCACAATACCGTATATCCGGACAGGTGTACAGCAGCAACAGCGCTGGTAGCGACTTTTTTTTTGGGGGGGGGGGGGGACTCATAGTGTATGATAGGGGTTTGAGACCTTTCGCTAGCGGCCCCACCCGTACACATGACCATCTTCGTCCCATTTGTTTTTATTTTCTAGATAAGTATGTTCATGAGCTACACAGACATGACTGGTCTCAAGCTTTTCTTTCGTAAGGAACATGTGGTCACCATGTGCTGAAACATAACCGTGGAACAAAAACACTATATTTCAGAATCCGCCTCCACATATCAGTCATTCTGTACATCGGTATCGATGTTTCTCGAATTCTGACTCCAAGTCCCCTTCAGAAATGACCTATATATGAGATATGAGAAAGGCTCCCTTTCGAATGGCAACGTCATTTTGTTCAAACTGTCTCCCACCATCTTCACTGTCCCGGCGCTTCGAACTAAATTTCGTGACTGTGGCCCGCTGGCTATAAGCTGAGTTTGAGACCCCTGGGGTATACGTAGATGACGTAAAAGAGCAATGAATTTTCATATTCTACTTATCTGCTGGCGTAAATGATTCTTTGTTGATATCTCACTAACGTGTAATCTTTTAGCAATTTTTCTTCAACGAGAAAACATGTGCAGCACAGAGACGTCTCAGATGTATTGTATAGTTGCACAAAGCGTCGGAGGACACCGCCGTTATTTGCGCTATTGCCGCTTATAGATCCCATTAGGTGGCGATTAGTAATACGAAAAATATTTAAGAAGGCCTAAAACAGGAAAACTAATATAAGTATAATAGAGAGGTGGTTCTGTATCAAACATTCACATTGAATGAGTACAGAAACACAATACAGACGGCGCCCTTAATAGCAATGAGCATGAAGTATCGTCAACTTACCTATTAAGACAATAGAAAATTCAGTGCCTATGGAAAATTGCCTGAAACGGCTCGTTGGGACGCTCATGAGTAAAACGGAGCATTCAGTAAAACAACGTTTCTCGAATCCCCTTCCTAACATCTTTTAAGATAGCTCCTAATGATTTCTATTATTATAATGCAAATTCAGTTTCGCTATTTTCCTAAGCGATAAGTAGAATGCTTTGTACTGTAACTCAAGGGACTCCGACATAATTATATATTTGTTTTCAAAAATCACCTTGGCAACGTATAAATGGGTAAACAGTAGTAGAAATATAAAGCAGACAGTTAGAAGAATAAAGCAGAGATCATATTTTGGGAATGCGTTACAAAAGACATACTGCACTTACCAGACCAGAAAAACAGTACAGAGACGTAGGTAATGTATTGGATGCAAAATGACAGCAATAAAGCACGTGTGCTAATCATCAAGTTATGATTTCATAAATTCTTTGAATAACTGTAGCAGGAAGTGAAAAATACGGTACGCCAAGATATTTTCCGTTAGGTAAACGCTTGATCTATTAGATCTAGCATCAGTACTAGTGGTGCTATAGTTGTTTGCATATCTTATTTACATATAAGTTAATTCATTGCATGTACGTCAAGCTTTACATCCATGAGATCCTTCAAATCGCTGATATGTAAAATCCACGAGACACAAAGCGACCCCGTTCTTGCACGCATCACATTTCGTTACGGAGGAAGACGCAAGAGAATCTTCAATAAAGACACTGTAGCAACATCAGAATTTGCGCGATAGACGCTGCACGCAGTGGAGTACGCGGCGCAGGACAGTGGCTAAGAGCAAGTGTCACGGCACTGGCGCAGCTAAAAAGAAAAGAAGTCGAAAAACAAAAGAAGTCGACAAAACAAAAGATACGTGGGCTGGACGTAGACGTCCGCGTGCTTGTCTTCCTCATCTTCTGCCCTCACTGGAGGACTCTGACGGAAGAATAAAATTGCCTCACAGCCCTTAGACTTGTTCAGATGGCTTAGTGGCACCATTGCCAGCTTGAGAAGCGGAGCTTGGCCAGTGATTATTGTTTCGCACGGTTGTGTTGCGATAGAAGTATCTTGTATCTTAAGATACACGATACATTATCGAATGTATCGGAAATACAGATACAGATACTCATCTTTCGAGACGTATCGCGATACAGATACAAGATACCCATAGAGTATCTAAGATAGTATCTAAGATACATGTATCTTCGATACTGCCCAGCACTGAGTACAACCAACAAATGCATGCAGCACGAATAAGGGCAACGACAAGATATATAGCCCTAAACTAACACCCCATGTCAATCTTTTTTCTTGACAGCGTTAGGTAGCGCCTTTAATTGGAGCAGGGACATTATTGAACTCTCAGTAATGATACATGAATTACAACTTGATACAAAATTTTCCAAAATAAGAGGGACAGATGTCAGCGGCTTCTTTACCTAAGCTATCAGGCAGACATGTCTAGCTAAAGAGCCAATGCATTCTTATGCTTCACCCGTGTTTGTGGAAAGCAATCTGCGTATAGTGGCTCTTTTTTATTTATATATGAAAAAAGGGAAGGTAGGCTACGTTGGAGCCGGTCATCCCTTCAACATGATATTATAGTCTTGAACAAACACACAAAAGAAGAAAAACTAAAAAGAATAAAAAAGTCACAGTTTCACCGCAAGGGCGAATCAATGAATGCGATAGCAACAAACTGAAGTGTTATATGAGGTGAGGCTGGTAGCTAACTGTTTTGTATCCAATCTCGCGTAACTACAAAACGCTGGTGTAAGAGAATACGGTCGCTCCAGGGAGAGATGCTCTCCGCATAGTCACTTCGCGTTGAGAGCGCAGCACGCAGAAGGGTATACGAGCCGCTCGCTGTGATGGCTGCCGAGATAGTGTGCGCGCCAGCTATCGCGACCGCGCCCTTAGGTTCAAAGTTCAAAGTGAGTGCTCGCGCGACACCCACTCCCCCCTCTCGCGTCTTTTCATCGTCGTTAAAGACAGGCGGGGCATTTGCTGTCTGCTTTGACGGTAGGCCTCCCGAGCGGGGTAATGTTATCATATGCACCCTCCGAGCGACGGAAACGGGCCGGCTTGTTTGATCTCTGCTTCGGCTGCGTTCATCGCCCCAGCTCGCGCGCTTTTACCCGCGGTAGAACATACGATGAGCGGGGAAATCTTAACAATTTGGACTTCATACGGGAGGGAAATGACGGCGACGGCGTCGGCAAAAACCCGTCCAGACTGTCCATATAATTGCTATCGCAATAAAAATAACACTGTTTAATGCGAAGCTTACCATGTAATGGTCGTGTGTCTTCTGTGTGTCCAGTGGGGATGTTGAACAAGGTACCCTCTATATTACTAAAAATCTTATATACGGGCTAAGAAGTAGACAGGCCTCAATGTTTTTAGTGCAAGTGGTATAGCGTTCCAGAGAGCATACCGTATTTCGGAAAGAAGCATTTCATCTCGGGCTCGGATTCCATCCAGTTTGTCTGTGATATGGTGAATAATGAATCATATGTGTATGTTGGCACTGGGAAATGAACTGAGAGTTGCACGACATTTGCTTTTACAAGGTGTTCAACCCCACCCATTCTGTCGGTAATACATGTATGCGTTGTGATTCGCTCTATGACCACGACTGATTTCGTGTTTACACAAATTTCCTGTTCCACAGGAGCTCAGCGTTTCACGTATTTGAAAAGTGCCACACCTCGACTCGAATTCTGAACGCATATTTACTTCTGTAAGGAAGCTTTTTATTGTGGTTAGAACGCTTTACACCAATTTTCGGAGCCGCTCTACTGAGGCGCCTCTCAGTGAAACATTTTTTTATGCTCACCTTCCATGGCTGCGAGTGCAAGCGGGCAAAGAAACGCGAGGCTGGCGTATAAAGAAAAGAACTCATGTTATCCAAGACAAAGCTGCTTAATAAAGCGCAAAAGAACCTTGTACAATCGTTTAACTACTTGCACACATTTGACCATCGGCTGTGAGTGCACGCGGGCAAAGAAAGGCGAAGCTCGCTTATAAAGGATTGAATGGGTGTTATTCAAAACAAAACTGCTTAATAAAGCGCAAGAGAACCTTGTACAATCCTTTAACTGCTTGCACACGTGTGACCATCTGCTGCGAGTGCACGCAGGCAAAGAAACTCGAGGCTGACGTATAAAGGAAAGAACGGGTGTTATCCAAAACTAAACTGCTTAATAAAGCCCAAATTTTTGTGTCAGCGTGCGAAGCATCTGTAACGGTGCGGTACGGTATGGTGTACCACGGCATTGGAAAGTAGCGCTAACAAACTCTCACTGTTCTAGCCAGTTAGATCTAGTGGCGAGGGCAAGAAGGGTAGCCAATAATGCCACAAGGCTCCTGAACTAAGGAGAGCCCCGCAGGTGGAACGCAAGAGCACGACACTATTCCGACTAAAGCTTTGCCATCTGAGGTAACGATGGAGGAGGATTGATATCGCTATTCGAAAAGCCATAAATTGATTATCATGCCCTCCGCAGAAATTATTAATATTTATGGCGTGGTCACAATGGCAATATGTATATATCTCGTTTGCCCTGCTAGCCGTCACCTGTTTTCATGCATCAGTATATCTAATCACTAACGTGCCTGCAAAGCTTAATAGCTGCTTTCAAAGATTCGTGTAATTTGTTCTATACTTTCTTAGGCAATGGTGCTTAGTATTGTGTGTATGTTTCGCTTCATTTGCGATTGATGGTCTCTATACAGGTCCAGAGATGATGTCTGACTCATCATACACCAGCATCTACGTCGACGACAGCGTGGTTAACGTTGCTAGGGACGTCATCCAACAACAGGTAAACGAAAACAAATCAATTGTAGTAGGGTACCTATTTGGGCTGGTTGGTTCATGATTACGAGTGAAAAATAGTGCTAAAAACACGGGACAAAGAAGGACACGAGAGCAAAGCGCTGCGGTGTCGTGTCGTTCCTTGTCCCGTCTTTTTAGTGCTGTTTTTCACTCGAAAATAAATCCATTGCACAGTACCTAAACAGCGCAAACGACGAGGACAAGAGGTACACATTCGGTAGGACCGGAGCTGAACTTCCAACTAGCCTTTATTTGAAAATAATAATCATATGTGCCCTGCGCATAAAGTTTGTACTGTCGGCCGCAAAAGTTTGCGGGATCTGCAGCGCGTGGCGGAGCGACGGAAAACAGCATTGCTGCGTCACCTACCGTGATGCTGCGGGTGTTGAGGCTATCG
This sequence comes from Rhipicephalus sanguineus, assembly GCF_013339695.2. NCBI lineage: Eukaryota > Metazoa > Arthropoda > Arachnida > Ixodida > Ixodidae > Rhipicephalus > Rhipicephalus sanguineus. Next base: position 185,562,976 of record NC_051176.1, read on the forward strand.
GCCGCGGCCTCCGCGATTAGATCTGGCAACGGCACGTTGTCTAAACCACGGAGTAGTCTAAACGCGCCGTCGCTAATCGCCGAGGCCGATAGCCTCAATACCCGCCGCGTCACGGTAGGTGACGCAGCAATGCAGTTTTCCGTCGCTCGACCACGCGCTGCAGATCCCGCAAACTTTTGCGGCCGACAGTACATATGCACACATCACGATACAACAGATTGTAAAAGTCGTCCGCTGAAACGTTCGACGATGCAGTCAAAGCATTCATGCGTCGAAATACCTCGACAGAAATGCCACTTCTTTTTCTTGTAATGTCAAAGACGAACAACAGCATGGCAGTGTCGGCAGACGCCAGGGCCATGATGGTGGCGGTAGCATGCGGGGGTGACGGCTGTGTAAATCGGGCCTATCGATCCTATGTGTTTTGCCCGTACATGCATTGCGCAATTAGTTGTGTTCCTTGGTCTTGCGTTGCTCATGTTTGTGGTGTAGTGCAGGCGCGAAGTTGCAATCTACTGTGTGACCGTTTTGTTTCAGTTTGTTCTCGTGCATTCGGCGGGCGTGTAGCACATTTTTCCTTGTTCGGTTAGTGCTGCGTTACAGCAAAAACACGCCCGACCGGTGGTTGCGTAGATTATCCGGCTGCGAAAAATCTGTGCTTCGTTAGAACTGACTTTGATAGGTGCGATAATACCGAGCTTTAGGGTTGCGTACGTAGCGTCTGTGATGGCGTTGCGTACGTAACAACGCAGTATTTCTTACAGAGCGCACGAACAGAAGTTCTCCGCACGCGCTCTCTACGAAACGTAGTGTTCATACGTACGCAACGCCCTTACGGACGCTACGTACGCAGCACTAAAACTCGCTAATAAAGCAGCGATACCGTGACGTTGTTTCACGTTCGTTGCACCTTCCTTTTTCTTTACATGCTTAAAGGATTTTGGCACGCACGTGAATCTCGGGAAGGGAGCGCAAAGGATGTTGACGAATGGCTTTGCGCTCAGCCGGCAGGTTCATGTTGCTCTGCTAAAAACTAAAGCAAATATTCACTTTTTTTTACAATAACGCGCGGACTTTCTGAAAAAATATGTATCATACAGATTGTTTCAAGTGTGATCAGAGGGCGAAGCTCCGCACGCGGATGTAAGTGCACCAGCGCCTAATGAACTTCTTGCGACTTCTTTTCAAAATAAGTAAAGTGCCATGTGATACGGCCAAATATCCAACGGGATAAAACTCCTTTACGGAGTTTTACATTTGCTTAGTTCAAAGGAGTTCACGGTTACCCGAGTTATAGGGGCATAACTATTCACGCTAAGCAATACTGATACGGTCCTAATTTCATTCTCCTAGTATAGTGCGTGGGCGTATTTCAATCCTTCTAATCAATTAACTACTACACGCTGAAGTTTTGGACGCACGGTAACACGTTTCTAAACAGCGGAAGAGAAGCGCAGGCATGGCAGTTATGGATTCCAACTTCCATTCTAACACTTCGCTCTCGCAGACACCTCGCTCAACCAACAAAGAAGAGAATGGTCTTGAAAAAGGAGCCTCTAGTGTGCACTCGTACTTCCACAGCGCACGACGCCAAGCTCGTGCACGAAAGCTTCGCAACCACGGCACTGATCCTGACGTGTTCTATACGAATGCCTGCCCCTCCGGCACCACTCCAAGTGGGTCCTGCACGTTCACGGCAGTGGCAAATATTAGAGGACAACTGGTGACAGCACTGACGATACGCACATCGTCTGTGGCAACAGCGGCGGCCACTGCAATCACCCTGGCCATCACAGATGCGGACAAACTCCACCATCCTCACAGATTCACAAACAGCATGTCGACTCTACATGTATGGCACACTAGCATTAACTGTTCTAAGAATCCTAGGCCCGCACATCGCATCTGACCACAGCATCATTTGGTGCCCGGCACATGCGGGTGTTCCCGGTAATGAACGGGCCGACCGACGTCGCTCGCGCAAGTGCATACCGAGCGATGGACGCGCCTGTCGACGAAACCATAGTCCCTGACGACGACGAGCGACCAAGCGGTCGAGCAGACATCCTCGAAGGTCAACGGCTGGATCGACGCTCTTGAACTGGTATAGCGCATTACGGGGAAGAAGGAAACGGCCGAGCAGACCGACACAAGAGGACAGAGCGCTACTATGGTGCCACCTCATCCGAAACTGAACAGAGAGCAATGTAGAGACCTGGCGCCGACTGCAGCCGAACACGTACCCCAACCTACACACACTTTCTAAGATACACCCCTCCGAATATCGCGATGAGTGCCCCTGGTGCGGAGGGATACCAACACTGACACTCATTACATACAGCTGTCCTTCGCGTCCTATTGCGCCAAACTACGCGCTCATAAAAAAGTCACAGTTTCACCGCAAGGGCGAAGCAATGAATGCGATAGCAACAAATTGTGGTGTTACACGAAGTGAGGCTGGCAGCTAACTGTTTTGCATCCGATCTCGCGTAACTGCAAAACGCTGGTGTAAGTACGGCCGCTCCAGGGAGAGACGCTCTCCGCAAAGTCACTTCGCGTTGAGAGCGCAGCACGTAGAAAAGTATACTAGCCGCCCGCTGTGATGACTTTCGAGATAGCGCGCGCGCCAGCGATCGCCACCGCACCCTTAAGGCCCGAACACACGTACGCGTTGCAGCGCGTCAACGCGTGACTTTTTGACGCGGCGTCGCACCCTCTCCCTGTGGAGAGGGAGGGCGCGCAGCTTCGCGTAGCCACGCGCCCTCTCTCCTCATAGGGAGAGGGCGAGACGCCGTGTCAAAAAGTCACGCGTTGACGCGCTGCAACGCGTACGTGTGTTCGGGCCTTTAGATTCAAAGTTCAAAGTTGCTCCTCGGGCGACACGACACCCCCCCCCCTCGCGTCTTCGCGTCCTTTAAGGCTCGTTAAAAACGGACGGGGCGTTTCCTGTTTGCTTCGACGGCAGGCCTTCCGAGCGGGGTGATGTTATCGTATGCACCCTCCGACCGATGGGCCGTCTTGTTTGAACTCTGCTTCGGCCGCGTTCGCCGCCCCCGCTCGCGCGCTTTTACGCGCGGTAGAACATACAATGCGCGGGGGAATCTTATCAATTTGGACTTCATACTGGAAGGACATGACGGCGACGGCGACGGCAACGGCGACGGCAAAAACCTGTCGAGACTGTCCATATAATTGCTATCGCAATAAAACACACACATTAATACACTGGTCGTGGGAGGCGCGACTCTCGGATCAGGCCTTCGGAAGCCAACTGGCAACCCTCGACCATGCAGGCCCAGCGAGCCGCTATAGCCAGTGGAGCACTGGACGAAGGGCCCCACCCATTTTAGTTGCTAATAGGAATTGCTAATAAACGTTTACTCTGTCTCTCTCTATCTCTCTCTAGTGTTAAAAAAAGCCAAAGGTTTTCAACTGAACGCCTTTTTTTATAATAAAAACCCATAAAGAAGGAATGCCGTTTAGAACTATAGTTTCTGCAGAAAGGCTCATGGCCGTTCTTTTGTCTCAGTTTCTTCAGAAATGCTTAAAGAGCCTAAAAGTTCAGGCATCGGTTCATGGTGTCTTATTCAGAGCAGGTTGTGGATTACTTAACAAATTGCAAACCCGCAAGATACAGCCTCTTTATTGTTGATGCCGAAGATTTCTATTATTCAATACAGCAGGGGAATTGATAAATATGGGCAAAGGCGCATTGATTGGTACAATGATGAATTTGCGTTTGTTAACAAGTGCTGCACTTCTGTTAGTTCCCTCCTGGAAACATTAACGTGTTATTTAAGATCCACTGCTACAGTGTTTCGAGATAAGTTGTACTTGCAAAAAGAAGGTATTTGTACTGGGTCGAGGATTGCCCTTGTTCTGAGCAATATTTTTGTAGGTTGTATTGATGAAGCAATTAAACAGGAAGCTTGTTGGTTTCGGTGTTCGAATTTTTCGGTACATGGAAGACTATCTTAGTAAAATTAGAAGAGAGCGGAAATTCACGACCTTTCGAATGATACCCTTTGGGTTTTCAAAAAAGCTGCTAAGGGCCCCAGATTAAGTTTTGAGGTTCCTCGGCAGAACAGACTGAGATTTCTTGATTGATGTTGTTTGTCGCTCTCGAGCACATTTCTTGGGAGTTTTTGCCACGCTAAAGAAAAGGATCTCAGCTACTCCTCTGTAGCCCTCGAAAGTTGTAAAAGATGGCATTGATGTTTCTTGCTTACATCCGGCTATCAACGAGAAGTGCCTTCCCAGAATGAGCGAGAGTGTTTGTCAAGACAGGTTGGCAGAATAGAAAGTGCGGGGTTCCCAGATCATGTTTTGACCAGCGCATATGAAAAGTAAATTCCAGCAATAAAACCAGGCAAGAGGAGGGAAAATAAAACAGAACTTCTTGAAAAGGAAAGAAACCAAAAGCTGCGGTTGTACCATATGTTCACGCTTTGTCGCATGAACTGAAAAATGTAGCCGGTAGATACGAGGTGAAGTGTTTTGTGTACGAAACAAATTAGGAGGAATTAGCGAGCGTGTAAGCAGACAAGCAGAGGCAAAGCAAAGCAAAAAAGAAGACGGTGTAAATTGTGGCGCGAAGCCCAGAGTTCAAGCGGTCAACTGCGCCGCGGGTGTGATGCACAATAATATTCTGTTGTCTTGCAGCTCTGGCTATATAGGCCAGACTGGAAGATGCAAAAATGTGAGATTAAGGGAGCATGAGGCTGGCTTACGTTGCGATGATCTATCGCACATTGCTGAGCACTGTGAGAAGTGAGGCTGCACGCCCCAGTTCAACCTAACTAGTATCTTTACTCAACATCATGACAAGGCAACTCCGGAGCTAATCGATAATAATAATATGTGGTGTTTTAGGTCCCAAAACCACAATATGATTATTAGAGAGGCCGTAGTGGAGGGCTCCGGAAATTTCGACCATCTGGTGTTCTTTAACAGGCACTCACATCGCACAGTACACGGCCTCTAGTATTTCGCCTCCATCGAACCCGCGACCTTCGGGTCAGCAGCCGAGAACCATAACCACTGCTCCACCGCGGCGGACGGGAGCTAATCGAGGCATGGCATATTCAGGATAGAAAAGATTCATGTATCCTTTTTCCATCGGTCGCATTGCAGCACAAATAAACCTTATATCTTAATGAGTAATGTTCCTTTTTGGCTGATTTTGCTTTAATGTGTGTAGCCACGTGCATTTGTACATTTGTTCTGCGCTTTTGAATAAATATCCAGTTAGTCGGCGCTGGTGTTCGCGTGGTTCCAGTCTTTTCGTCTACTTCCGTCGCGCCGTTTTCCTATGTGCATCCGGACCGACTCACCCAACTGTCAGTCCAACGAACCATTATTTTTCGAGCAAAGAGAAATTATTCCTGTGATTTGTTGTTCAAGAAAGCCGACGATAACACATCCTTGTCGTTTGATGACGCTTAGAAATATTCAGTTTAGTATCCAATGCCCTTCCCGAGTGCTACACCAGAGCATCTGTCAACCACGTGGGTCGATATTGAGGTGATCACAGCAGCTGCTTCTTTTAAAGCAAGTTTTTTTACATTGCAGCTGTTTTTTGTGGTGCTTTCGCAGGGAGCACTACGTACATACCTGCGTGCGTGTTTCGTACACGATTTTTACCGAGGTGACATTCTCGTGCCAGAGATCAACGAGAGCGCTACGGAAAGAGACGGTGATTTGTTGATCCCGGGAGCAAGCCAGACACGTGCGCACTTCTTGTTTGCCACATTGCTCGGATCTGTTCAGCTTTGTCGAACATTGGCGACATATTGGAGGGGAATTGCGCTACAGTTAACTGAGACTTAACAAAGCTAGAGGACGGACGAACGTAATGAACACGACAAGCGCAAACTATCAACTGAATTTATTGAAGAGAACGTTGAAGGGCAAAAATTCTATGAAAGGGGACAACAGTCAATCTACGAAGGGAGAGGGCGTTACAATCTTCTGAACAGGTATCTTGCGCCACACGTGCCTGGTGTGGGTGACGTGAATGATGCTTGTTTCTTCTGATGAAGTCGATTTCTTGTGGGGTTAGTAGAATGGAACATGAACTGACGCATACGCTTGGCTGGTTAGTTATATGGTATGCCTCCCCAGGGTTGCCAATGGTGGCTACTTTTCGCCAAATTGGCGAATTGGAGAGGCCCGTGGCGACCTAAAATTATGAATGGCGACATGGCGAATTTTTGGCGATTTTCAGCTTAGGTCTCCACTGAGTTATGCATCCTAAGCTCAGTGCCTTCCCAACGAATGAGCGGCACTATTCTCTGTATTTTTCTGCGTTTTGAGGTGCACATTGCGCTCCGTTCTGTATGTCCGTCCTCTAACTCGTGTGTATCTCTTCAATTCATCTAGATGCTTCTAACTCAATCCATCTAGATTCATCTAGATGCTTCAGAGCTTCGCTAAAGTTTCGCTTCTGAAGGGGCTAGATAACGGGTTGGTCGTGTGTTCCGGCCATTTGTTCCGCCAAAGCTCCAACTATTCTGAATAGCTTGGCGACCTATTCACCGCTGCAGTATCCCATAATCGAGCTCGTATAGCGAAGATGGGTGGATACGCGGGTGTTCTTGCAATAAAAAATTATTTATTCAGGCATTTTCTACTGTTCTCGATGAGCGTGTGCAATGAAAACAATTGCTATATAACATTTTACAATGTCTACCTGTTCAATTATAACGCACTGTATTGACGCGGGTAGATATAAGTGATTATATATGAAAGGGACAGTGGCGTCCGGTATCATATTAGTTCACACTGAAAGGTATAAGACTCACTAATGAACGATACCTGTAAGAATTCTGTCTTACTACTTTCAATAAACCTGTTAATCCTTTTTTTCATATAAGGGGATGTTAACCTGTCTACAAACAACGCCTTCGCGGTTTTCGCCCAAGGTTTACCACACTTTTACCTTTGAAACAAGCGGACCGGGATGGAAGGATATCATGAGCGTTTTATCCTTTCATATTTGCGCCGCCGCGCACATCTTGCGGCTAGTCGGAGAACCAGGTGCACCAAGCACTCCCATGGTGAAGGGGAGATGCGCCTGGCATTGAGAAATGTCAATATACTTTAAGGGCTTTGAATGGCATTGTATTCTACGGGGCTATACATCAGTGGAAGTTCTTATTACTAGGATATGCCGCACATATCTAGAATGGCGACTTTTTTGACGAAATTTGTCAAAAAATGGCGACTTTTGGCGACTTTCTGCTCGTCGTTTGGCGACATTTACTCAAAAGTCAGTGGCAACCCTGCTCTACAACATCATAACAAAAAAAAGAGGATGACCTTATTTTTAGATCTGGCGGTCCCATGCCTCCAATTTCCCACAGGGCGGGTGTCCTCCCAAGCGACTGTGTACTTCGTTCTGCCGAGTACCAGGCCGGAAGTGTGCTTGTACCTATTTTACCGGTAGGTACCCGGCGGCAGCAATTCTCTGCCTCCCGTAGCAGCGGCGAACGCTCAGCTATTTCATCAAGGCTGCGGTGCGCTTAGGTACGCCCAGGGGCCTTTACAGAACCCGGGGCCACCTTTCAAGATGAGCACCCAGAAACAACCGAGCGCCAGGTTGGTGTACTCCACTACCCATTAGGAAGAAGCGGTGGGTTTCCGGTCGGCAGTGGGAATCGAACCCGGTACCTACCGCATTGAAAGCGGACGCTCATTCACGAAGCCACTGCTGCGGTACACCATTGCGCAGTACATCTATACCCTTGGCAAGTTCCTTGTTATAGTTCGCATCATGGAAACAACAAGGCAGCAAATGGTATATTAATAATGATGGTTGTTGGTTCTACATCCCAAAACCACGATATAATTATGAGACACACTGTAGCGGAGGGCTCCGGAAATTGCGGCCACCAGAGGTTCTTTAACATGCGCCTAAATCTAGGTAAACGGGCCTCTGACATTTTGCCTCTATCAAAATGTGGCCGCCGCAGCCGGGATTTGATCCCGCGACCTTTGGGTCAGCAGTCAAGCACCATAATCACGAGACCACCGCCGCGGATGGCAGAAAATGGTGCTGCAGCACTAAAGACAGACCGAAACCACGAAGGTGCAAATGAAACTGACCTGCGTAAACATTATACACGTATGTGAAGCCAAAATGAGGGGCACCACGGAATACTTCGTCTCATGAAGTCGATACTGGGAGATTTCAGGTGAGGATGCGATGACGTCGCAGACGATAGAATATGCTGTAGATTGCACATCCTGCCACTTCACTCGGAAACGTGTGCCAATTCACTGTATCAGATAAACCTGCATGGACAGCAGACTTGTGTGATGCACGTCGCAAGTCTTCCACGACTGTTGCGATGATCTCTGACCCTTGCGACGTACAGGATGAACAGCTTGGTGAGGCACACTTCTGATCCAATATCCGCCGTCTACCCACTGACCACTTCGGCCCGTTTATTCTCACAGATGCAGGCGTCAAAGCGGCGATATAGGGTGGCGGAATTTGCGTGAGCGAGATGGCTGACAACGAAACAGCGCCGAGCGGTACTGCATGATGTCCGCGCGTGAATTGGGAACGACGGCATGGCGTGCACAGAGGAAGCGTCGTAACTTGTAGCACAGTCCTTCGACACTTCATAACTGGTCACGAAACTTCACCGTCACACTACGGGAGGGCATCATATGCTGGCACTTGCGTTGGACTGCGCGGATAGCATCATATGCTGGACCGTGCGATGACGCCACCAGTGCCAAAGAGACACTGTTCAAACGACGATGCATGCAGCTTGGCAGAATATTGCCACGCGCGCTTCTATTTGTCATTTTTATGTAACTAGTCCGTTGCACGCGTAGCCGCCGCCTTGCGTAGGCTGCGTCCTAATGTCTGGGAACCTTCCAGATTATCTTACAATCTTGCTTGAGCGCGCAAACGCGAACAGTTGAGATTATTCTCGAGCTAAAGCCGTGTTCAGACTACGTGCGCAACGTACGGATCGTCGGTAAGGATCGTGACCATAAACGCAATCAACGTAATGAGCTTGTTCAGACGTTGTTGTATTTAGCGTAAATACGTAACGTTTGGGGGCGTAAGTGTTGGTGGGCCCGCGACTTTTACGACAACTACTGATGCGACCGTTACGTACGAGCAATGGGCAAAGTAGTTTCGGTTTTCACTTTCTGTTCACAGGGCTTCCGTCCTCCCCAGATTCCGCATCTTCATGCGCGTCTTGAAACCATGCAGTACCGTGCAAGGTCGATTCAAATAGGTCGCGATGCTTCGGGCGAAAAACGGTTCCGAACCTATTGCTAACTACACCAGCAAGGGGAGTTATGGGTGCTGCGATTGAAGCGCGACTATGTTTGGAGGGAACAAACACTAATAGCGAAAAACCAAGTTTTATTCAAACGTAAAGCAATCTTTATATTTTACAAATTACATTTATTTCCCGAACAATATTATGTAGCTGCAATGTGCCAAAAATGTATGGCAGTGTTTAATTCTTACGAAAAACCTTTTTTTAGCGCCCCCTGAAGAGAGGCGCACGTCATTGTTATTCAGTGCAGCCCTTGCGGTGCATGGAAAGGCGCGCTCGTCAGTTCGTCTGCGGCGACACGCCCCCTCAGGTGTTCTGCTGTTTCGCACTTGCATGCGTTCTGTGAATTATTGTGGTGAGAATCTGATTTTGGTGTGCGCGAAGTTGCGAGGTGCGTTTCATCGTTGGTGAACGTGTTGGCTACGGTGTTCAACGGACAACGGCACGAGGCAGCTAACATTTCACGCCGAGCGCTTTCCTCGGTACTCGCGGCAACGATGTGGTGTTCCAAGGATGCAATAATAACACGCGTACGCCTGGCGAGCCCCCTCTTCTAGATAAGACACCGGGTCAACGGTTCGGAGTGGTGTGCTTGCTGGATTTTCATGGATCAGTATTCCTGCTGCCCGGTTTCCTTCGTGAACACGCAGTGCCTACCTTATTTCCTGCTATCGGTGAGCAGATCGTTATCTGTCGCGCTACAATTCGCATGTCTTGATACGTTACACGTAAGGTTAATTTATCGGAACAAAAGGCAAAACATAGTGCACGTAGTGTACGCACTTTTCGTACTTATTACGACATTTGTTGCTCATTGTGTAGGGTGTGTTAAATTGCATTACTGTGACCATTGAATAAAACTGAAATATCATTATTTTGGCGTGACCAGGCGTCATTTCTTCTCCTTAGAACTGAAGCACACATGCAATGCACTCTTTAAGTCCCCTGCGCATGAGCGAAGCAAATAAGCAACGCTGCAAACATGAGAGGTTACGCTGCTGCCTACTTTATTCACGCTGTGGAAGATGACACGAACGTAGAATAAAAGCTCAAAGAATAAAGTTTCCTCGGTAAAACCAAGGCGAATTGCACGACGGTACACTTAAACACCGCTGTTTAGCCACATACGGGTCGATATTAGTGTAGTTAGCGCTGGCTTCAAGCGCATTCGCCAAGGGCTTGCCGGCTTGCCGTAGCGCGAGTCCGTAGCGATCAGGGGCCTAAGAAAAATATTTTGAGGTAAAATTTCGCGCTAGTGTCAACAAAATGACGTCACTTTTTTACCGGATATTGCGTCACATCCGCTTTATTTTTTGTTCCACCGGAAGTGTTCCCTCCTTCACACAGATGGCGCTAAAACCCATGACGAGCTAGAGTCACTAGAAAAAATTCAGAGTATCGCATCTGTTTTCCGCGCGCCGCCGCCGACGCGATTTGGCTTACTCGCATCACGAGACCTCTCGCCGCCATATCCCTTCCAAGCGCTTGGGTGCAGGCGCGTTGAATGCAGAGCGCGCCGGACATTTAGCAGTACCACGGTCCCTAGAAGGTACTTCGTCGCTTTTTAACGCGTCATGCAGATGCAGAGAGTAGCTCACCAGTAACCGAACGTTGCTGTGAGCTACTCCGGGAATTCGTATATTTTGAATTCCGTGTGGGAAACATTAACGTCAAAGATCGTCGTTTTACGTGGCTGCATAGTTGGCGGCGGAAATGATTCGCCCCCCTCGCAGAACACTCCTTTCTGCAGGTGACTACACAACTTTGCTGGAAAAAGATGTCAAGTGCAAACAGGATACTTCACCTTTACGGTTCGCTATGTTCGCGATATTGAAAACTATATACTACACACCTTTCTATTTGCTTGGCTGTTTATATCTCGATCTGTGAACAGATTGTGCATGCATTTCGAGTTATAAGTGTGTCACGCACGAGAGCGAAATCGAAGACTTATTAAAATAATAACTGTTTCCTGTATACCTTGAAGGCAATTGTCGCGTGATCATTTGCCACTGCGCAAAACTGAAGCGTGTAACTCTGTTGATAAACTTGATATAAGGCAATGTTATTAAGCGTATTTTATTTTTTTTTAATGTTGCTAATGCTACATTGCGCCGAGCGCACCCTTACATACTGTTTAGTGGGTGAGAAATGGTCACAGCAAAAAAGAAAAAAAAAAACGGCTTAGCCTCCCACACATTGAGGGAATCGATTCATGCGAGCCCTAGCTCGTATACACATACTGTGTTGCAGTAGCATGCGCGTTAAAAATTTTCGGGATGTGCTATTTCCGATCAAAATAATATAAAGCACTGCGCGAGGAAGTTTTAACAAGAGTGCATTACGAAAAAAAAGTTGAAGTTAATAGTAGTGCAGAAACCGAACCCTAGCTGTTTACGCGCTGGCAACGCCAAAAAAAAAAAAACTTTGTCGGAACACAGCAAACTATTTGCAAATGCACTGTAACGTTGGGAATATTAAGGAGACAAAAATAGGAAATGAAACAACTGAGTAGTGACGTCAATCATTTTTGATGGCCTAATTCCTACGTATCTGTTAGGAAATGACAATGTATTCGCAAAATAAAATGCACCTTACCCACCGCACGCCCATTCGCCCGTGCGTTCGGCTGCTGGCGTTCCGAACTGAGACAAATACTTCACGCACAACTTCCACTTACCGTACACACACCACTAATATTACAGATAACACGCAGCTGAACAGCAAGCATGGTGCGCAAGTAAGGTATGCGTCAGCGACCAGTCGAAGGACGCAATGCTGAATGTTCTCGATGTTCGATAATGTTCTCGAATGCGCTATGAAGTGAACCTGAACACCGACTGCAAAGCTAGCGCAAACAGTCAACGTTCACCAAGTGTCGAAATAAAGGACATCTCGTACGGTCATTACGCTAATGCAACTATACAGCTCCGGACCTTGCGAACACACCCGGCCGTGAAACGAAAAGAGACCGATGAAGCCACGAAGAGAGTTCGCGAGCACATGGCAACATTCGCCGCACGTTTCATTAGCTACACCGCTTACCGCGCAGTCGATTCATGACTGTCGATGACTCGAAATCACTTCTGATATCCTTTTGAAGAAACACACACACACATATTGCAGTTACGCCGAGCGTAACACGGCATCGAAGCGAAAAGATCGGTCACTTCTCAACACACGCTACCAACGCGCCGGACGGTCCGGAAGGGATATGGCCGCCGCCGCCCAATGTTGCCCGCGTGCAGCCTACCTTTGCGGTACTCTGAAATTTTCCAGTGACTCTATGACGAGCTGATGAGCAGCCATTTTCTGAACGTCTGGGCTTCTATGGAAGCTTCGCTACCATTTACATTTACCTTGTACCGTGTCTGTGCAGTTGGTTTGCCGGTGTTTATTGCGTTGTGTGCCCGTGGGCAGTAACCATGACCCGTGCGGAAGCGTCTTCGCTGTGCAGTGATGAAATACTAGTAGAAGAAATTCGACAGAGGCCCGCACTCTACGACCAGCGTCTGAAATCGTACCGCGACACGGAGCTGCAGAACGACGCCTCGCTGGAATTTGGAGAGAGGTTCGAATTTTGCAGTGGAACGATTGCTGACAATGCACGAGCTGCAAAACCTTCAAGCCAAATACTTGCTGCAGCATATAGTGTCTGCCGCGGTGCGCGTATTGGTTGCTGAAGACGCCGCTATAACTTAGTAGGATACCTTTGTAGCGTTTATTGGTTGTCGTTCAGTTCAGAATTTTTTTTTTTTTGCAATCGTATAGCGATGTTCTAAGTTGCGTCATGAAGGCAGAAAAGGCGTTCATAGAAGCTAAACTGGCCGCCGTAGCCACACATCGGCCGGACTAGAGGGCAGACGCGACATGCGTTAATGAGAGCGCATGTCACGTATCCCCTCTGGCCCAGCCAGCCCAGCCATGGCCAAACACGCGAACCTTGCTAGGCTGCAAGAATTGTAGCGAGGACGCAACGCACTTTCAGAACGGTGATTGGCGTGTCGTAAAAAACGTACCTTACCGAAAAGCTCAATGTGAACATACTAGGCCGTTAGCAACGCAAACGGACGATGCACCTGTGACGCGATACGACGCTTGTGACAAATGCGACTGTAGTCTGAACTCGGCTTAACGCGGCCACCAGCGATAAGGCTCGAATCTTCGATGCCGCATGTATAAATGCCGACGCGCCTTACCGCAGAGCAGATTATCGACGACCGACGCTCTGTTCGCTCTATCAGTATACTGCGTGCCTTGCTTGCAGTTTGACTTTCCTTTTACCGCCCACAAGTTCGGCAAAATAGTTACGTATTTCCGAGCTCTGCTGGAGTCTTCTTCGCCGTCACGACCACGTGGCAATATATTGTCGTGCTGTTCTGGCTGTAGATGTATACGTACGCGCTATTTTTACTTTTTATCGTGTCAAGAGGAGCTGGATTAGTCATCAGCAACTTGAAGAACGATGCAGAAGATTTGTGTGCCGCACTGTCGCTGCGGTTACAGAGGTCGGGAGAAAAATTGTCGCTGTTCGCTTTGCCCAGCGACGCCTAAATGCTTGGGTAGTCGGTGGGGAGATACGACGAACTTCAGTTTCACCTCTCCGAATACTCTAAGCAATCGCTCGGACACATTGTGCGCGGTAACGACGACGTTCTATAGCACCCACCTGTAAAGGTAGCTTGAGAGCTCTTGTATTCCGCTTCAAAGCTCGAGGAAGAGGGTTCAATTCCCCACCACGGCGACACTTTGCGTTACATTGCGTCAAACAACGCCAGGTGGTCAGAGTTAATCCGGAATCTCCCCTTGCGGCGTGCCTGATAATCATATCGCGCTTTTGGCTAGTAGAACCGTGGAAATCAAATTTTATTTCGGCAGCACTTACCTCTATCAAGTGCTCAGCCTGCGAAACTACTTTCAAGTCTTTAGCGTGCTCACAAGTATTGTGTTACTCTGTTGCGAGCTCCTTTTCAAAGTTGCTTTAAGTGTAAACCATCCGTAATCTAGCCACGGGCGCGTAATTGTTCAAAAAGAAAAACCTACTAGAGATGCCTGGCTGACCGCGGCAAAAGTGCTCAAGTTTATAGGATACCTCCAGTAGTAAATTATCAGCAATCCGGAAATAAATCGCGAGGGCATTGCAAAGGCCCTGCAGTTGTTCCCAATGGTTTCTATAAACAAGTTGTTGCTATACTCTAAGCCTCGGTATGATGTTCTTCTGCTGCACATTTTGTCGGTTTCGGAATGTTCCACTTGCAGGCTCTCTGGTATTTGGTATAGGCAACGCTGACGAACCGCGCTTCGGTACTAAAATATAAAACTTTATTGCACAAAATTCCGCTACGGCGGCTTTATTAAACTCATTCGCCTGATGGCGTTCGTTATGAAACGACCTCGGTGTAACATTCCATAGCTCAAACAGCTGGTTCCGACGCCAGGAAGTAATTGGCTTGTGTGACCCCATCAGAAGCATCACTGTAATGTCTCCTTTCAGGGTTCGTGCCCCCCCCCCCAGTTTACAAGCGGTATTCCGGAACAAATGACCCTTCCCCCTCCGCTCGACGTTGCGGTCATCCCGAAACGTTATATCCCCCACAAGAGTACATTAAGTTTGCAATTTTAGTAGCCAATCGCTACGAGGGATAGGGTGAGATTGGTGACCTCTAGTGGATGCATAAAGATAGACATGCGTAAATTTCATGTCATTGCTTTTGTAGCGTTAGCTACACTTGCCTAGCCGGAGCCGATTTCGCGTGGATCCTCATGAGCCGTGCTGCGCATGCGCGAGGATCAGTGATGTCACACAGCTGGCTCACCGGAGCCGGCATCTCACGCGCTCTCCGACACCGCCGCGGGCGGCTCGCCGCTGCTGGTCTGTGCGTTCGGGCGGAGTGGCGTTGTAGGCGCGGAAGACATGCTGGCGCCGGCGCGCGCGCCGACTCCGCCACCGCCGCTGTTCTGCGCCGAATTCGAGAGGAGTGACGTCGTAGACAAAGTGGCGCCGGCACGCGCGCAACTATTCGCCTTCGCTGTGCAGCCGCCGTCTGACATTGCGCTGGGGCCGCTTGATAGCGCCTCTGACTGGCGTTTGCAGGTGGGTAACGCCATGGAGAAGGAGAGCGCAAATGCTGCTCAACGGCGCAGAAGAGCCGAGAAGCTTGTCTCATCGGATCCCGAAGTAGTTGCCTGGCAATTAGCGGTTCAGCGTACGAAGAATGAACAGAAGAAGGCTAATAATCCTAGACAATCTGGAAAGCTAAGAATAATCAGCTGAACCTTTGCTAACGCTACGTACATCCTGACATAGCCGAGCTAAGCCACTGAAATTTTTTTAAAGAACGCCAGGTGTTTCGAGTTAACATATTTGAAAATTTGAGCATGAAGAGACAAGGACGAAGACAAGAAAAGAAAGGACGAGCGCCTACTCACAACTAAACTTTTATTGACGTGAACGAAACATACATAACGGTTCATTCGACTGGTCGTTTTCGAGCGCTCCAAAGCCCTCTGGAGACGCGCGTCACGTTCGCCTGGTCCAAATCGAGTACCCTGAATACGTTCGGCAGGTTCTTTCAGAGCACCATGATCCAACTCGGAGCGCTCTGAGGCGCATTCACTTTGACCTCGGAGTGCGACCGGCATCTCATCACGTGACTCCCGCACGGTAGTCACGTGATGATACTGCATTCCTATTCTATACACTCCGTTCCATAGACCCACCGTGGTAGCCTAGCACGTAGGGTGTCGTGTTGCTAAGCTCGAGGGCGCGGGTTCGATTACCGGCCACGGCGGCCGCATTTCGATGGGGGCGAAATGCAAAGAACGCCCGTGTACTTAGATTTAGGTCTCGTTAAAGGACCCCAGGTGGTTGAAATCTCCGGAGCTCCCCACCACGGCGTCCCTCATAACCATACCGTCGCTTTGGGACATAAAACCCCAACAATTATTATTATTATTACCTTACTCCATACACTCAGTTCCCTACACTCCATTCCAGACACAGCAGTCAACGCTGTGAAGGCTACGCAAGAGGTTCGGTCAGAAAAATGTATAGTTCCGCGCGTCTCATAGCCACGTTTCGTAGTTGTAAGTGCAGCGGCACGTACAACTAAGCAGAGAAAGGGCACGCGCGTCAAGCGCCGCGAAGCTTCAAATGAAAAACAAAGAAACGAAGAGAACGAAACGCTACGCGATTCATAACAACATGTTCACAGCAGTATAACAGAGTTGTTTATCTCTAAGCCACAAAAACGTCTCATTTATTGCTCCGCATAAAACTGAAAGAAATCACATTGTGGGTGCGAAACAAGAAAACTATTGCCTGGTACGAACACATCTACTGCAAGAAGTATCGCTATAGCCGTTGAGCAGCGTTGAGTGCTATGCATGGAACCGTGTATATTTGCAACAGAAGACGTGGTAAAGTGTTTCCTCTTACTACCTCTGATTGCTCTGGCAAGCGGCTGCATGTACTTACGGCTCGGATCAAGAACGGGCTCCTCATTGTTGCAACCTGAGTCAGAGTGCGGTGGCACCCAGCCGAATGTACCATAAATGATTGCAAAAAGAAAATAAAAGAACATGTATGCTGACAAATATCAGTCTAAAATATCTGTAAAAAACATATAAAGATAAGCATACCAGGAGAGGCCAAGAACTCCAAAAAAAAAAACGAGATGAGCTACATGGCATGGACACACCTGCTGAGGAAGTAACCATATTCTCCGTCAAACAGGAAAATTGATGGCTGACTGACGCAAGCCTCTCCCATTTTTTTAATGTGGAAGGCCTCAATAATTTCATGCGTCTTTTGGCATTTGTGTCTTGAAAGGGTTTTAGTATCAACAAACAAAATTGAACAGCCGCAGTTGACACAACGCGACGCTAGATGCGACGCATTCGAATTTTTAAGAGAGTGATTATGTTCTTTTAGTATAAACTTGATGCATCTGCCGGCATGTCCAATATAAGAATTTCCACGTGTGAGTGGAATTTGATACAGGATGCCAGAGCAACAGGCGACGAATGAACTCGCATGGATAACTCCACAATAGTTTTTTTTTTTCTACTGAATCCCGGCTCAAGTTTCTTTTTTATGATGGGACACATCTTTGACAGTTTGAAGGGTGCCGAGGACACTGTATTGACCCGATACCTACCGACCACATTCCGTAACCCATGTGACAACCTGTGCGCACGCGGCAATACAGCAAAACATATTTCCTCCTGTTTTTCTTGTATGGTTGTTTCAGACCGGTTGTTTCAGTCATAAAGAAACTATGACGAATATGAACCATGTATTTGACGCTGTTTCACTTGCAATATCAATGATCATCAACATGAATAACCACGACTACTAGAAAGGGCGCTTTGAGCATGTGAGCTCTCACCACCGCGTATAAAATAAACTTATTACATCTTCTGTTTCAGTTTGACTAAATACAAACTAAGGTTTGTACACTGGTTGTATTTGATAGTGAGTACGGAGCAGTGTTTTTTTTTATAATTCGAAATATGCTAAACAAACCCTTCTTGGGCAAGCTCAAGAAGTTCCAACTTGAACTTCGGTTAAATTGGTTCGTAAAAACAGAGAGACGGATAAATTAAATGCGAAAAGCCGAAAGTTTAACCGGAAGATAAATGTCCCAGTTTCTACCCTGCAGGGGTAAGAGAAGGAGGCAAAATAAAGAAAACCACACGCGGAAAGAGTTAAAGAAATATGAAGGGGGCGTTATTGGCGTTATGGCGCAGGCAGACACGTTGGTTAGCTTCCGGAGTTGGTTAGCACGTCCGGAGCAGCATTAGACACCTTTCAGCGTTACATGTTACTTGTGTATTCTTACTCCCACCGTCTTCTCGCATATGCAGGCGACCACCGATGCCTTCTTCGTCTGCGACGTGAGGGACTGGAGTATAAAGTGCACTTATGGAGAAGCGAAATGCCGAATGTGACGCCGTTCTACGGTAAGTGTTCGTATAAGAAAGCAGCAATTTGCACATACGCGTTAGATTACGAGGCTTAACTACTAATAATCTCCACGTACACAAACTGTAGCTTTTTCAGCGCCATACATTGGTCTTCAGATGACTATGATTGATGTGTACACAGCCCTTCTCCAGACATGGCCTCTTCGCAAGGTGGCGGTAGAGACATCGCAGTGAAGTTTCAGAGAACCGGTCTATTGAGTAGCAGGGAGAAACCACTTTAAATTGCTGGGGAACGCAGGTCCGCCGCGAAGTTAGTGAAAGGCATTTGACTCATAGGGGAGAGGGCGAAAGGTACGATGGGCGGTCGTTACACGGCTTTGAAACAAACGTCAAGCGCGGAAAACAATCAGCCCCCGAGTCATCGCGCGAGCCTGAAGAGACAAGTTCAACCGCACGTGTCGTTTATGTGTGTGTCTGGACACCGCGTCGCAACACTGGGTAAGCCCTACGTGGCCCAGGCAATGTTTCTTCCTGACAACTATAGTACGTGTGCCTTGTGGCCCGAAAGTCACGGGTTCGATCCCGTCCGTGGCGGTCGCATTTCGATAGAGGCAAAATGCTTGAGGACCGTTTATTTAGATTTAGATGCACGTTAAGAACTCCAGGTGTTCGAAATTTCCGGAGCCCTCCACTACGGCGTGCCTCATAATCATACCGTGACATTGCATGCAAAACCCCGGATATTATTATTAGTAATATGTGTGCCTTAGCGCAAAGAAACATAGTTTATCCTTCGCACTCATCACCAGCTGAAGCCGAAATCCTCATCAAGTCGCTGACACTGTGAAAGGGTTGCAATTTTCTGAAGAGGACATGCGGTCAGTGCGGCCTCGAAATATAAGGGCTCAGCACACTCTGAAGAGACCTGCAACAGACTTTCCAAGTAGTAATCGAATGACCTCATTAAAGGAGTTTATTGCCTCGGAATCGACCGCCGTCAAAAATTTTTAGAATCCGTCAAGTACGAGCGGAGTTACATGGATTTGCAGCAGCGCTTCAAGCGCTTTCTCTCTCCTTTCGTGCCAGCGAACGAGCTGAAAGATACGCAGACGGGGGATGAAGAGGAGGCAAGAAGCTATGTCCGTTTGTCAGAACGCGTCATGGCCTTGAACACTTTCTTTTCTTTTTTTTTTTTCTTCAAACCCGCGGCTATACTTTCAGTGCGATCGCGAGCGAGCACATGGCGGCATCTTGCGGCGACCGCGGAAACTATGCTCACGATGCTCAAATCAGCCAATGGTCGTGGACTTTGGGTTTGTGGCATCATGTGTCGAGAGAAGAGGGAGCGATTTCTAGCTGACTTTGACAGTTAACTGCAAATTCCGGGCCGCGTGCTGTGCTATAGACCTTATGCAAAATCTGCTGCCATCTAGCGGCCGCCGTGTGCATTTCCGCCATGTTGAAGGCTAAGCACGCTCCGCATGTGCAGACACGAAGCGTACGTATCAACTTGTGGCGGCTGATAGGAACGGCAATGCCGACATATTTTCGTGTGCTGTGTTGCTCAGATTGAGGAAATTGGGATGCTGGACAAAGGTTTGCAGGAAACTAACCTCCATGTTATTATATTCCCTAGCGGCCGACGAGAAGCAGCAGATCGTTCCCTTGTTCCGGCTACGTGCTCACGACTAACGCCGTGTTTACCTTCGCCGTTCTTAACAGATGCGGTGTGTGACAGCATCGGTGTGCATCAGAGAACATTCTTTCGTGTCATGCTGGAACGAGACAGTTTGCGCGCCGTGTGCTTGCAGGCGCAGACAAATCGGCCTCGTGTACAATCTTCAAAGCTGCATCTCGGCTAATGGCGCCTGCCTGCACTGCTATTGACGTTATTACTTTGCTAACTACATTGCGACAATTACATGTTAGACTGGTAGCTCGTGCGCGCCATCGATTCTCAACGAACGGACCGATTGTACTGATGCGTGTAGTCTGTAGTTTGTTTTCGATAGCGGAGTTTAACAAGGTACCGTTTCATGGAATGCTTTGCGCGCGTATTGCTTCACTGTGCGTATTTTTCAAGCATTTCGTGTGCTACCACTGCCAAATTCAGGGGAGCGGCCCGGATGTCCTGACCGCCCCCCTTAATTTTCTTTGTTGTATACCCCAAGAAGAAGACATATCAGGTTCTCCCAAAAGCTGATCTCCCTTCGGAAAAATCCTGTATCCACCCCTGTGTGCTAAAACGTTAGCAGATTATGTAAGTGCGTGGCACTTTTCGTATGAAACTGAAAATAATACTGTTCCGGGAAATAGGTTACATTTGACCGTCGGTGCGCTAACGTTGATTACGCGCAGAGGTGCTTTCGCAAGCGTTCAGTCGGCGAAGCAAAACTGTTTTGCAGTGGGTGAAACGGGGTCTCCTGCAGTATAGGCCCCGAAAGCGACGATGTGTACGCGAATACTATTGGCGTATCGTGTTATTTACGAGCACATATCGGACGGATATTGCATAAAATACCAACTAATTGAGACCTACTCTTTGGAGCAACTAACACTTCTCATGTTCACTTTTCACGTGCGTGAGATGCGTAACCCTATACGTAACTTACGTCGATGACTACAGCGCCAAAATGTTTTATTGCGATAGCAATTATATGGACAGTCTCGACGGGTTTTTGCCGTCGCCGTTGCCGTCGCCGTCATGTCTTTCCGGTATGAAGTCCGAACTGATAAGATACCCCGCGAATTGTATGTTCTACCGCGGATAAAAGCGTGCGAGCGGCGACGACGAACGCGGCCGAAGCAGAGTTCAAACGAGCCGGCCAGGGTGCATGCGATAACATCACCCCGCTCGGGAGGCCTGTCGTCGAAGCAGACAGGAAACGGCCCGCCCGTTTTTAACGAGCCTTAAAAGACGCGACGACGCGAGGGGGGGGGGGGGAGTGTCGCGCGAGGAGCAACTTTGAACTTTGAATCTAAGGGCGCGGTCGCGATCGCTGGCGCGTGCGCTATCTCGAAAGCCATAAGAGCGGGGCTGCGCACTCAACGCGAAGTGACTATGCGGAGAGCATCGCTCCCTGGAGCGGCCGTATTTTCTTACACCATCGTTTTGTAGTTACGCAAGATCGGATACAAAACAGATAGCTGCCAGCCTCACTTCGTGTAACACTACAATTTGTTGCTCTCGCATTCATTGCTTCGCCCTTGCGGTGAAACTGTGACTTTTTTAAAAAAAAAAAGAAGAGGACAATGTTTCATTTTCAATTAGATGCACAATAGATCAGGACGTAGGCTGTCTCTTATGAAATACGCTTTGGAATGGGTCAACAGCACTTTCTTACTTACCGTCATCGCTGCGCCGGCCTAGTTGTGTCGCGCGCTAAAGCCTCTTCCCTACCATCCTACACTACACGCAGGATATTCAGATACCTAACCATGCTTTATTCGCTACACTGAAAACAGAATTTATAACCTATCGCATAGCTTCATTCTCAACGAAGGCAGGCCCACATGTTCTCATTGTGAGGCAGTTCTTTACATGTAATAACTGTACATGCAGTGCCTAAGAAATGCCGGTAACGTGTGAAGGTCCTTACAAACTCGTCCGACAATTTTATGCCCCAATTGATTACTACTTCCAAAGCAGATACAAGCAAGAAGTTATAGCAGCGGCAGCAATACGATTCGGACACAAGCCTCCAACATGGCGCCGAATTCGTAGCTTCGTCAAACCTCCGACAGATAGCAGCAATTTTGCATAAGGTCTATAATGTTTGGCAACCGTATTCTCGGGAGAATCGACTATTGATCGGCAGCGTTTTTTGACTATGCTCAAAAAGTGTTGCAGGGTCCCTTTAAGGATGCACAAGAACCAATTTAAGGGGCCATCGTATATTTTGCCTCTGACTCCGACCTTTTCATAATGCGGGAGCATTACATGCCCCATGAAGCGAAAATTTCGTCGTAGGTCCGTCGATCGGCGTTACCATCCCATGGCAAGAAAGCTACCGTGACCGAATGACGAGGTCATGATGAAGACATGCAAGAAGGGATGACGCTATAATGTCGTCATATGATAGTGTCGCGTGATATGGACGTCTGTATATTCGTCACAGCTAGACACGCCGTATTTTTGCATTCAATGCAAGTAAGGAGATTTAGGTGCCTCTGTTCTTTTGCTCTTGACCCAATTCTGCTGAGACGCGCCTTCATTCAAATTTCGTCACTTCTTCGTAGCGGGAGCTTCCGGTGTGATGTGGCCTAGCGGACACTTTTCTTCGTTCCCGGCACGCTCGGTTTCAATATCGCCTCGGCCTTCAGTTTCCATAATTAATGTCTAAAATTACGTCCGATGTTGTTTTATTTCTAATATATGGGTATGTTACAAATTGGGACACCTTGCAAGTTTTCCGTGTAAGCAACTCACTGGCCTCAAGTTGATAATAAAAAGTTGATTAACAACCTTTTGTTAAGTAGTGTTTTCAACGTAACTTTAGCTGCAGCATATTTAGCTTCAGCTGTATTTCCGCCTCGGCCTAGAGTTCGGTCTGTGAAGACGACAGGTGTCTGACTCTCGTATAATCTTGATAAGAAGTTTGTATTTTCTAAAAAAAAACACCCTGTATAATTATATAACGTATGTAATTGAAAAAAGAATTATGAAACCCCCCACGGTGGTCTAGTGGTTATGGTGCTCGACAACTGACCCGAAGGGCGCGGGGTCGAATCCCGGCCGTAACGGCCGCATTTCGACGGAAGTGAAATGCTTGAGGCCCGTGTACTTAGATTTAGGTGCATGTTGAAGAACACCACATGGTCAAAATTTGCGGAGCCCTCTACTGTCACGTCCCTCATAACCATATTGTGGTTTTTAAGACCCCAACAATTATTGTTATGAAAAATTACGAATGCGGACGATGTTTGTGTTCACCTATTATTTTTCGTCTTGAATGATGAGCTTGACATTTCCTCTTGATAGGATGTTTTTTTATTATTATTTAAATACGAAAAAAAAAACATAGGGAGGTAGGCTACGTTAGAGCCGGATATCCCATCAACATGATAGTAGTACTGAAGAAGCACAGGATCGTCATGCACCAGCTTTACATATCTGCTCTTTGGTATCGCAATGGTTTACTGTTTACCCAGTGGTTTACTGACCCGTGAAACTAAATAACCATATTGTTGCTATGAAAAGGCTCAACAGTACGTCCTCACCAGCGGTCACACACAGAAATGACAAGTAAGCATTTCAAACCTCCACAGAAGCTTAATTCAAGGGCGGCCTTAATCGTAGCATACAGTTTGCAATGTGCATGATATGCAAGATCCAACACATCTTTCCTTGCGGCCTAGTACTCGAGCTGGCGTTTACATTAAATTACCGACTCCTTGTTGTAAACCGGCGCGCCGAGAAGAGATGCAGACGCACAAAATCTATCCTTATTCTCACGGACGCCAGACGTAAAAAAAAGCACGTCGCAGCATTAAAAAAAATAGAAAATTAACGATCGAAGTCATACAATAACTCCTTCGACACCGAAAACTGTTCGCTCGAATACGAACTCTCCTTGGCATTCGCTCTTCTCCTCCTCTGCAAGGCTAGCTTTTATTACGCTAAATTGCACAGAAAAGGCAATCGATAAATGCAGGTTGCAGACGGTCTTCTGTGAGATCGTTTCAGACCACATAATGTCACTCTGTGGATTTAGGCGAAACCTAACTCCACATTATGTGATCAGCATGTGAAATACTACAATGGACGGACCTTTCTTCATGAAGGAAATGGAGGTGGGTCTGGAAATTTGCAGGCGTTCACCTTCAACCTCACCCAACAATATAACGCCTTACGCTACGCTGACACACGTAGATCCTGATACACGTCCCATATCCTGCTACAAGTGCCATACAGCGTACGGCTTTCCGCCCTTCGAATGGAAGCGCAGCTGTCTTGTCCCAATCTGGAAGCAATGTATCCACTTCAACTAACATCACATCAGCATGCTGCTCTCGCTATAGTTGTGTGTGCACGCTTATGGAATGGACGATCTACACGTTGCATGTGTGGTTTCTTGTGTTTATCGAAACGCGATGAGACGTTTTCGACGTGACCACTCGTCGGTCGACGATGTCGTCGAACACGAATCTTCGATTTAGCAGCAAAAATCAGCCAAGCGACTTTCCGTAGCAGGGTTACCAGGTTTGGCTACCTTTTGAGGCCGGTGGCGACAGATAAAACGTGCTTGCCACTTGGTTTTTTTTTTTTTACTACTTTCTTGTTCCCTCGATTTTAATCAAATCGTAACCATGTTGTCAATATCTGGTGACGTTGCAGCCTCTAGCGTTCGAGTATGCGGTGTCATAACATGGCGGCTAAGGCGTATTTCCAACTCCTAAAATTGAATTTGGAACTAGTATTAGACGAAAGAAAATGCTTTTGAATACGTGGCTGGGACTCGGGAAAACTGTTGCATGGGGACTGAATTTGCAGACCACATATTTCTGAACGCAACTTTATACTGTATCTGGAAGTGAACAGAACAATGAAAGTGCTCCGAACCCAGGGCGCGCCAACCTGGTCTAGTAACGTTGGGGCGCGCTTTACTCATCGACATAGGTTGCCAGGTCGAAAAGAGCAAAAATAGCCAGAAAATGAGAAAATCTAGCCAAAAAGTAGCCAACTTGAGCCAAGGGCATTAAAAGTAGCCAAAAGTAGCCACGCGTGTATGAAAACAGCTTCAACATCTTTATTTAAATGGCTAAGTTCAATAGCCTTCTGCCAAATATGTAAAAAAGTACAGCATGAACACTTCAAAATCGGAATTGTCCAAATTCAAGCATACGTTGTTGACTTTAGCAGTCACATCATGCGAGATGACGAAGTTTGTTGTACTGCTGGAAAAATTACGTTCTTCACTCGTCTTGTGTGACTTTTCTTTAGACGACTAGAAGAAACAGCCTTGTGGCAACACTAAAAAGGAGTCCGGCATGAGTGTGCTCAAATCCATAGTTGCTCGGATCGAAGCATAAGTTGTAGTCACTTTCGCTATCATTTCTTGCTTGACGACGAAGTCTGAGCAGTTAATATACCCAAGTCGAGTCCGTACATAACCGTAAGAAATGACACAAGCAGTTGGTCGGATACTCGATTTCTAATGTCAAAGAATGCAGAGCGCCATGGGTGCCGAGTGCTTTCGTTTGTTCTGTTCCCTTACAATTACGGTTTAAACTGGCGTTCAGCAATGGGTGGTCTGCAGAATGACGCCTTATGCGACTCTTTTCCCCGAGTCCCAGCCACGTATCCAAAAGTCTTATGTAATACAAGTGCCAAAGTCAATTTTGTTAGATGGAACACGCCTTGGCCAGTATGTTTAGACACCACAAGAAAGTAGCCAAAAAGTAGCCAAGTAGCCAACACATTTTTTCTGCCGCCACCGGCATACAAAAGTAGCCAGATTGACGCAAAGTAGCCAAACCTAGCAACCCTGCTCATCGACATTAGAAATCGGCTCTTCAATGAACTAGTACTCTGTGTCGTTTCTTAGGATCAGGTGCAATCTACGACCCAGAAATATTAACTTCTCACACGTCTTCGTTACACAAGAAATTATTGCGAAAGTGAGTACTACAATTTATGCTTGAACACCAACAACTGTGATTTTGAGCACGTTCATGCCGTACTCATTTTTATTGTTGCCACAACGCTGGCACTTCTAGTCCTTTTAAGAGAAGTCACGCAGGGCGCGTGAAGGTAGCGTCATTTTTGAAAGCGCAAGAAACTTTGTCATCCCGTACGAAATGATTACGAAAGGAAATGAGTACGACACAATTACGATTACAAAATGAGTACGAAACAATTTATGCTTCAATCTCAGCAATTCTTTTGAACGGTTCATGCTGTAACTATTCGCATTTTCGCCAAAAGGCGTTTGCAGTTAGTCAGTCATATAAAAACACCGCACTTATTTTCACACACGCATGGCCACTTTTGGCTACTTTTAGTGCCCTTGGTTCAAGCTGGCTATTCTTTGGCTAGTTTTTCGAAATTTCTTGCTATTTTCTGTCTTTTCGACCTACCAGCCCTGTTCCTTAGCGTTAAATTTATGCGTGAATGTATACCTTACAATAAGCAATCCCTGCCGCGGTCATAGCTGCTGACGCACCGGGTGAAGCTCTCAAAGGATGCTAATTGCATTAACCGAACGAGTCATAACTACTCAGCTTGCTAAGGTAGGATGGCACGTACTGTTTGGAATTTCAGCCGTCAAGTGCTGCACGGACCTGGTAGTGCTGCGGACGCTAAACTCCCTCGGAGTGAACTTTGACTGCTCCAACAAGGCAAGTACTGCAATTGCACACAATCTGCTCTTTAATACAGTGCGCGGCTCACTGATGAAACTAATACCATGTACATAATCAAAACTCACTCGCCTTCGGCTTCTGGAAAGAAACGAAGCCTCAAATCGACAACCGACAAAGACTAAGAAGAAAACGAAGAAAAAAAGAAACTCGGTATAAGTGCAGATACAGAAGATGGAGTTTTTCTTTCGACGAAGCATGCGTTAGTTTCTTCACTTCTCAATATCTGTTCCCTTCAATCGCTGAAATTTCTTTACAGCCTATACATTATTATTATTATTATTATATTATTATTATTATTATTATTATTATTATTATTATTATTATTATTATTATTATTATTATTATTAGGGATTGAGTGTTTGAAGCCTGCTTCACCTCCCCCTCGGGCCGGCCCGGTATTGCCCGAACTCTGGGATCGACTCACGCTCACTTCCCTTTCTTTTTTTTAAGCGAGAACGGCGGTAGGAAAGTAAGTAAATATTAACTAGAACAGCGCCTCACTTTGTCATTCGTTTCTATGGTCGCAAGTATCTTGCGTGACCTTTTCTCGCTCGCGAAGTTTCCGTATAAGTGTGTTTAGCGTCCTGGAGTGCACCGATATCATATCGCGCTTTGACGTAATCAGTCTTGCCAGGCGTGTTCCCCTATCTTTTTCTGTCCGAATTTCCGACGTAAGCTGATAAAGCAGCCGAATTGAAGGCGATGACACCTGCCAGTTCGAGCGACGGCTGCACAATTTTCTGCCTCAAGCGCAGCATTATGACAGCGGTGCCGAATTCATAAGGAATCTTTTTATTAGTAAATACTCCATTTGCTGTTAGTAGGGCGTCTTCACTAAACATGTCCTACGCTTGGCTTGCGTATATAGTCTTAAAAACATTCCGGCGCTAGGAGCCTTTTTTTTATGATTACGGGCTGCATCTGCATTTTTTTTATATGGGTGAGACAAGAATTTCTGCACGATTGCCTTCGCTCGTTTAGTTCGTGTCCAAACGTGTCTTTACTAGCTGTCGAAAAATAAAGGATATATATATATACCGGGTGTCCCACCTATCTTTAGTCAATGGTTAAAAAATACAATATTAGAGGCAGGCGAGCGAAATCAGTTGCAAATTGCTGACAGTCACCATGTGCACTACAGACAATTTTTTGTTTGGTAATTATTTATTTTGTTAATTAAGATTATTTAACTAAATTGCTAATTATTGACTTTAAGCAAGAAATGCGACTTGCAAACTTCGAGAGCGCCTTCAGAAACGCCAATTGCATTATTTGCGATAAAGAAAGTCTCACGTATACCATTCTTTCCGAGCTGCAAAAAAAGCCCGCGAAATACAAAAAGAACCACGTGACTAGCGCATTCGCGCGCAGCGAAAATGCCGTTCTCAGCCGTGGTTTGAGCGAACGAAATCAGCTGCAGCCGGGACTCGCCGGATCCGTTGAAGTGGTAGGTCGATAAGTTGGCGGTGGTTTCTTGGCCAGCGTCAGCCAGTTGGCGCGCGTGACTGTGCAAGTTGGAGCGAGCACGGGCTAAGAACCCACCGTCAACCTATCGGCCTACCGCTGCAACGGAGCCGGCGAGGCCCGGCCGTAGCTCATTTCGTTCGTTCAAACCACGGCTGAGAGCAGTATCTTCGCTGCGCGGCGAATGCGCTAATTACGTGGTTCTTTTTGTATTTCGCGGGCTTTCTTTGCAGCTTAGAAAAAATGGTATACTTGAGACTTTCTTTCTCGAAAATAATGCAATGGGGGTTTCTGAAGACGCTCTCGAACTTTGCAAGTCGTATTTCTTGCTCAAAGTCAATATTTAGCAATTTAGTTAAATACTCCTAATTAACAATTTATTAATTACCAAACAAAAAATTGTCTGTAGTGCGCAAGACTGTCAGCAATTTGCAATTGATTTCGCTCGCCTGCCTCTAGTATTGTATTTTTAACCATAGGCTAAAGATGCTGGGACACCCGGTATAATCCACAGTTACAGCTGCAACGGCAGAGTACAGAAAGTAGAGGCCTTCAGGAAAAGATGGTCCTATGTCATCTCATAAGCAGTGCGAAACAATATCTATGAAATGGGAAGCATTTCATTAGGTCATTTTATGTATAACTAATCATTGTTATTCACTCTGCAACAACTCCCCGAAAGTCATCAGTATCGTCAAATAAATTAATTAATATTTACTTTTCCAATAACGTTTCCTGTATAGTTGCCTCTGCCTCCATCGTCCAATTTCCCTGCTTCGATACACCTTCAAGATAAAGCAACTCACCCAAATCAAGTTGCTCTTTTTTCCAGTCCCGCTTCAGTCACTACCTGCTTATTGACGTTCTCTGATAATTGGTTCTCGACCATCTTTCGTCTCAACCTTCGCGACCTATGTGAATGCAGCTTTCTTATGCTATGAGTTTTCGAATTTAGTAAGCGTGGCACATAATGGTCAACATTTCTTAACTTCAAAGTGTTCATCTGAAATGTTCATTTCGAACATTTATACTCTGAAGGCAAACTGTGTGTGTGCCTTCTTGTTATGCTGCCTTCAGTCATACAGAGTTAATTTTCTAAAGTGCAGTACCGACTAACTCGAACCACTGCGTGTCTATTCCTGAAGCAATAGTGTTCAAAAGCTATCAATGTCCGGGCTTTCCAATTTGTTGCTAGGAATTAGTTAGTTCGAGCAGTGACCCAAGAACAACCGTCTTTCCAGACCGAACAAAACGAATCTAGTCTGTAAGTCAGCACATTTTGCCAAAACGGTCTATTTGTGGCATGTCGCACGCTTGGCAAATTGTTTTGGGCAGCGCCTTCAACGACGGTAACGCATTAAAGCCCTATTCATTTGGTAAAAGTGAGAAAATAATGGCATTACTGATGACGCGCACGCAGGCCGAGATCGAGACCGTCATGCAGCTGGGCGTGCCTCCAGAGCGTATTATATTGGCCAATCCCATCAAGAGTGTGGCGCACCTTGACTACGCCAAGCGGCACAACGTCACTCTCATGACGTTCGACTGCGCCGACGAACTCGACAAAATCAGGGACAAGAATACAAGGTATACATAGAAGTGTGCTTAAAATGGAACTGAACGCTTCCTACGGTGGCCAGTAGTAACTTTACGCGACAGGCGTGCGCACAGGGGGGCCAGGAGGGGCAAGCGGGGCGCCCCCCTCCCCCTTATTTTCTAAAGGAGGTCACGAATTCTACACCATACCTTTACTCAGTCGGACCTGCCACCTCGTTGTTTAATTGCAGGGTCATGACCACGCATGTGTTTCGGCAATAAGGGCGGCTGAGGACACCCAGTGTTGTATTCCAAAAGCTGTTTGCACCTTTACTGCACCTTTAACCCCAGAAAGCCTGTAACCAATGGCAGGCCGTTGTGAAAAGCACGCCACCGCTTCATTTCGTTATTGCATTCATTCCAGACCATGCTTTCAACGGGGGGGGGGGGGGGAAGGGGGGACTTGCCCCCTGCCGCCCCCTCCCAGGGGAGAACCCTGCTAACACCTATGGCGACTGCTGATCTTAGGTTAAGATCAGCAGGTTAAGCACTAACGTTAAGCAAAAGGTTAAGCACTAACGTGAAACGTTCACAGTACTGCCTCGTACTGCGCATAGATCGAGCACACGATTTATGCTTAGCGTGGAAATTGAAATAGATCATGAAATTGATTTATGCTTATCGTAGATATGATTTTCCTTATCGAATTGGTCCGGCTCTTCACGAGAGTCGAGGCCTGGTGTGACCTGTTCACCCCGTCTGTGATCTTATTCGGCTCTTGTCGGTTAAAATAAGGCACAATAAATTAGAAAGTGCTTCCACGAAAACACTTTCGTGTTGCAACCCATTCAACTAGGAAAATGGAAAGAAAAAGTATTCCTGCAAGCCGCCGGGACACTTCCGACGAGCGGCATTGCTATTGGTTGCTGTCTGAGTACTTTCGCAAGAAAGTTTACAGTGTCCAAGCGCTGAAAAAGTGCACGTACGAAGGGGCCGACTGCACATATGCTGCGCCATGTGAAACTGCAAACAAAACAGCAAAACAACACCATGTGAAAGATATAGCGGATAGTTCTCCACGTCACAATATCTGCACTCGTCAAACGACCCACTGCGTAAGGTGAAACTTGCAAGTGCAAAGCCGTGCTCAATTGACATGACGAACGATGTGCGTCCGCTAAAATTCCAGATGAAAAACTTAATCACCTGTTCTGGGGCTGAATTGCATTTTCATCTCGTTTACATTGCAGGGGTCGCAGGTAAAAATCACCAACATTTGCTCCAATTGCAGGTTACTACTCCGCATCCAAGGCAACAGCGTGGGCTGCGGCATCACAATGAACAATAAATTCGGCTGCAGCCTCGCGGACGCTGGCAAGGTGCTCAGGAAAGCTCGATGCCGCAATCTGAACATCGCCGGAGTGTCGTAAGCTTACTATTGTGCTTTATAAGAAAAGCATTCATTCTCCGGAAGCTACTCCATAAGAATCCTGTTTTTCTGTGGGACACATGCACACGGAATTGCATGTGTACAGTTTGTTTATCCCAGTTTGCCCAGTTTTTTTATCCTTCCTGGGACTAAGGAAAAAAAAAAGCGAAGTGTTCATAAGCGCATCGCCTACATTTGCAGCCTGCAGTTGATGCGTGTCCGCGATTGATTCGTGGAAATAATTTTTTTCTTTCTCTTATTAATGCGCATACCGACGTCTCTAGTAAATTCGTTTGCGTGAGAACTTTCGCATGCACTGTTGAAAAGTGCGCCGCAGATGGAATTGCTAAAAAATTTTAAAGTACGCGACATCGGCATGTGACCAGAAGACATCTGTGAGTGTCTATGGAAAACGTGAAGCACCTACAGGTGGCGCAACAGTCCACTGCACCAATGCGCCGCCAGCGCCACGAGTGGCCACTTGCGGCCACTTCAGTTCCCACTGGCGTGCTACGAATAGCCGTCCCGCTGTGTGCTACACCCGTGTTGTATGCAAGCGCGTGAGCACGATGGCGACATGGTTGATAAAACGGGTCGGCCCTTCAGAAAGTTAGCAGTGCAGGATTCTTTTAGGGCCTCAAACGAAGAGAAAGGACATGAATTATAAGGAATTCATCATGTTCTCGATGTGACAGAAAGGACGGACGTACTAGACAGTGCTTTGAAAGGGCGATTCGTGCGGCCTGCCAGCGTAAACCTGGAAGCATAGGCCGCACCCATCGATGTTTGTATGCATTCAATCTTGCCATTTTGCCTGCTTATTGTTGAGTAAACGATGGCATTTGTGCCTGACATGTGATATACAACCCCTTCCGTTGGGCGTAAGTAAAACGTACGATCACCGAACTGCACGTGTTGCATTTAGTAATGTGTGGCAGTTAAGCGAAGTTTTCTGTACTCTAGTTCAGCTCGGTTGTAGGCGTTGCTCGGGCTGCATGTGTGTGTGTGTGTGTGTGTGTGTGTGTGTGTGTGTGTGTGTGTGCGTGTGCGTGTGCGTGTGTGTGTGTGTGTGTGTGTGTGTGTGTGTGTGTGTGTGTGTGTGTGTGTGTGTGTGTGTGTGTGTGTGTAATGAAGAGTATGAAGTAGCAGGTGACTATAAAGCAATCGGAAGTGAATTACCTTTTCATTCCTTTGTCTGCGTGGCATTCTTATTTTGCAAGCTCAATGTCGCGAAAGCATCCTACATTACCTATAAGACCAATATGTAGGGGTACCAAGTGAAAAATATGAAATGAAATTGCTATTGATGAATTCCTTGACGAATATCAATGACTGCTAGTACAACCTGCTGGTAGGCAGCACACGACACAGCAGCACACGACACAGTAATCCGACTGGACGAGAGCCCGCTGCGGGGAGAGCATCCTCAGTTTACGAATGCCTACTTTAATGGTGCCACTCGCGAAAGTGTCCGGTGCGACCAACTCGCGATCAGAACTGCCGGATCACACAGGTCTAATGGAGAGACTCCAATAAACGGCTGCGCCGTGCATTCGTGTATTGGATATATATATATATATATATATATATATATATATATATATATATATATATATATATATATATATATATATATATATATATATATATATATATATATATATATATATGGATCATTCCATGCCAAGTGTCCCAGACGTGGCGCTCGCACATCGCAGATTTCGCTGATAAAATTTGTGCCTTTTTCCTGTGCCACATAGAGTATTGTGGCAAAACATTTTTGCTCGAAAAAACTTTTGACGATCATGGCGCCCCCTCGAATTTCGCTTGTATTTGTTAAACCGTGCCTTATAGAAAAATGTGTATAAAATCCATTTTTTTGTGTGTTGAGCTTCAAAACCACGCTTGCGCCATCGCAGAGGTTCTGTTTAGTTGTCCTATTCATTAATTCCGAAATTTTTGTCTTTCACTACGAGCTACGTATCTTCAAAAACTACGAAAATCTTCAAAGTTTGTGATTTTTCTCGAGCTATCTAGAACTCTCCCTAACCAATATAAATAATAGTATGATTTTCAGAAAAGTGCATTTTAGTACAAAAATGTTTACGGGTAAAATAGGCTTCAAAT
Source organism: Rhipicephalus sanguineus (assembly GCF_013339695.2). Classification (NCBI taxonomy): domain Eukaryota; kingdom Metazoa; phylum Arthropoda; class Arachnida; order Ixodida; family Ixodidae; genus Rhipicephalus; species Rhipicephalus sanguineus. The sequence goes on from NC_051176.1 coordinate 185,596,132, forward strand.
CTTCCCGAAAAAAAAATTGTGAAATTAGAGAAAATATGCAATTTGTCGCATGTTTGACCGTATTTTTCATACTGATGCGGTCCAAGTAAAAATCCTCGTCATGCGGCGTTTGATAGTAGACTACATCGTTAAGTAATGAAGAAAGTCTAATGAAATCATTTTTTGTTTTAAGGAAGAATATAATTTTTGAATTTGGCCCTCCGAACGCGTCCTGCATTTCTTTTTGTTGGTGCTTCGCCGCAAAGCACGTGGTCGCCCTTGCAGCTGACACTCGTCACAGGCAGAGACAAGATGCGAGATGTATGTCAGTGGCTTGTGAATGGTCGAAAGTCTTCTCGCGTTGATGTCAGGGCGACGAGTAATGAATTCGCGTTACATTGGGAGCTTGCTTGGCGGGCCCAATGTTAAGTATGGACGCCCGAGAGCAGCCTATGGCGCCGTTTCCACAATGTGCTGAGGGCCGTCTGCACACCACGTATACCAAGACAAACAAGTGTATACAATGTGCATTATTTCATTCAGTATGCGCATGCTAATTGTGCAGACTGGATATAATTGTGCTGGATATATATATATATATATATATATATATATATATATATATATATATATATATATATATATATATATATATATATATATATATATATATATATATATCCAGGCATAATGGGATAATGGGGTACACTGAACGGCGACGTTGAAGATCGACAGTGTTAATTGTGGATAGTATCCGGTGTCCTTTGTATGCATCCGCAAAAAATTCGTTAACGGTCACTTCTCCAATGCCCTTCAAGTGGGCCTTGAATGCAAGAAAAAAAAAAAGGCTCCACTTCTTCACACGACACCAGTGAAGCGAAATCATGCTGCTTTGCCCAAGATGTCTCCAAGTGGCACAGGAAGCCAATAAAAATGAGCTGTATAATGTAAACTTACGTTCAGTTATGGGACAAAAGAAACGGGAAACATCGCGAGCGCTTTTAACGTCGCCACGAGAGAATGCTCCGCTCCGCTGACCATACGCAACACAGCGTGCAAAATGCCTGCACTCATTTGTCGCTTCAACTTCGATTCCGTTTTGTTATACATATTCCTGCTATTTTACTCCGACATCCGGAAAATTTTCGGCACCGTGCCCCGAAACACAGCGTTCGCGCATCTCGTTCGCGATGCCCCGCTATCCAGCGAACCGAACTGTGTGGGTGTCACATCTCTCACTCTGCATCACCAACATTGCGAACGCTTGGTATGCTCACGATGCACGCGCTTCAAGTCCGAAGCACTAAATACTTATACTCTCAAGTCTTGTTTCCAGCCACATTCGAACGATGCCTCTGTCCTTTTTGGTGAGGTCGCATTGAAAAATGGCGGCTTACTTCGGTTTCATCTCTCCATTAAAACAGCACTCGATCCTGCGAAAGCGCAAGCTTGTGGTTTGTTTGTTTGTTTGTTTGTTTGTTTGTTTGTTTGTTTGTTTGTTTGTTTGTTTGTTTGTTTGTTTGTTTGTTTGTTTGTTTGTTTGTTTGTTGTCCAACGTCGGAAGCCATAGAAACTTTTGGCGATGCAGCGTTCGTCGCGTCCTGCCCAAGGCAAGCACCCGTCTTGATATGTTTGGTGCGTCCCGTCGCAAATAAAGCCTCGTCGTCTTTCTGTTTCATTTATGTTTGTTTGTTTGTTTTTGTAACTCTCCAGGAAAATAGTGTAAGAGATTAATGGGAGGCTCACTTCCCCTATTTTATGGAAAAGAGGAACAGATGGACTGAAAATAAAAACCTGCGTTATCATCGTCATATACAAAGCCTTTCTTTTCTTTTTTTTTCTTGCGCAGCTATTCGTTGAATATATTTCTCCTTCCCTCTTAAACCGAGAGAAGATGTACACTGCATATCTTGAGGTCTCGTTCCGCGAATTTCCACTCGGATGGGAAAGCATGAACATTAAGGGAAAACTTTGATAACATTCCAATTCACAGCAGTCCTTTGTTGTCTCGATAACACCGTTACTACCGTCATCACGGTTATCATCCTATCATCGTCCATTGCGGCATGAAAAAAATCCTCCCACCGATCTTCATTTACTCGGTAAAAATACAGCGCAATAAACGGGGCAAAAAAAGTTGAGACAGACAGGACAGACAGCACTTCGTCCTGTCCGTCTGAACGTTTTTGTCCCGTTTATTGCGCTGTATTTTTACCAAGTATGCATCACCAATTGACCCAAACTTCCTACTCTTCTAAAGTTCGTTTACTCTTGACGTGCTTTAGTCAACAACCACCTATGACGTCCAGTTTTTTTAATCTGACGAGTCCACGCAATTACCTGCTGTAAAACAATGCCCGACCGCATTTAGCTTCCCTGGAACTGAATGCTGATACTCTAACTAAACAACAATTAACTGCTCTGCGCGTTACGCGACCTGCCCAACTTCACCAATAATTCGTAATCTGAAATGCTAGAAGTAATGGCTCTTCACAAAAAAAAAACAAAAAAAACACCGCTGAAATTGATTGAACGAGCGAGTGCCGGTCTCACACGGTTCCGTGGACACATAAGAGTGTCGGAACTCATCCGTCAACGCTTCAGCTGAACGTTGAAATGTTGCGCAAGCAAGGCGTGTATGCTCAATGCGTGCACTAGTGAAGTTCCATATACTTCTCGACGCAGTAATTTAATGTCAAGAAGAACTTGCTCTATTGCCTCCGAAACTTCAGTGCACACATCTGTGAACTTGCATGCATTTGTGCATAGTATTCTTGCAGGGTTGGACTTCTGTCGTGCAAGAGGCTTCAGAAAAGATTAAACAAGCTAGCTCGAACTGAATGTATAGCTTGGCGAGAGATTTTGCGGAACTGCCCATCTCGCAGGCATGTATGACGCACAGGTAGCTTCGCATAGCAAGCCTCACCAAACAGGGCGGACACTAAGTATGTATTTAGTGTATATATTTGCGAAATAAAGTTATCTAACTTTCGTTCGCAATTCACCATGGTCTATATAGACCCGTTTGCCCAACAATTCAAGCTGCTTCTTCGTTTTATGACGTCGCACTATCCACTTTTCGTTCTATCGCCCCTTCTTCAAAGACTAAATGTAACGTTGCAAAATGTGGGCCTTAGAATGATTTGCAATTTTGTTGCTTTTCTTTTTTTTTTCTTGTCGTTCTGAGTGTGTTCATTTCCGTGGCGCAAGTTCTTCGGTTGTGTCAATGTTCTACGGGGGCCATCAAGGCTCACTTCTGGCACCTTTGCTACTTTTATTTCAAGTCAGCCATTTGCCCCTTAACGTTTCTTTTGGCACTTGTCGTTACCTCGATGGCCGAGTTTTAAATTGTAAGTAATTTTACAAGTGTTTATCAATATTTTCATACCTCCTTCCAAAACTAGTCGTAGGCTGCGCACATTGACACAACGCGTACGAACATGCGACGTGTTTTGCCTAATGTCCCGCAACAAAGGGACGCACATACTGAGATGCAAGAAACTTCGAACACAGAAGTCTTGCGCAGAGCACAACTGCACCGTAAATGCTTCGTGGACGACACTGCCGCTATGATCAACGCCCTTGCACTCTCAGAACCATGGTGGGAAGCTGCGTATAGATGGGCACCTTTGAATTCAAGTCCAACGTCAATCCTACCATGTCGAAAAAAAGACAAGTAGCGCAGAAATACTCGGTGCTAAGGCTGCCTGTCGACACCATCCAAGGCTTGTCAAACGCCGACTGCGAGGCGATGCATCATTACTGACGAAGCTGTGCGACCGATCTTCCAGAGACTGACACTCGAGCGTGATAGGAGGCAAGTAGATATGAGACTAGGAGCGTAGCCAGAAAATTTTTTTTCGGGAGGGGCTCAACCACAGTTTATATTCGTGCATGTGTTTGTATATACATATATATATATATATATATATATATATATATATATATATATATATATATATATATATATGCGAAATTGAAAATTTTCAGGGGGTTTGCACCCCATCACCCCCCCCCTCCCCGGTTACGCCAATGGATGACACGTTCCGCAACGACGGTATTCAGCCGCCAAGAGCCGCTAGCAGTCGTCTTCGGGAAGAAAAACAACGGTATTATATCAACGATTTAAAATCGCGGCAAAGAAGGACATTTGTCATCGTTTAGGGATCGTCGAAAACCCGCCGTGTAAGCTTAGTTGCCTTAGCGGCTAAGTTGCTGCGCTGCTGACAGCGGTAGGAACCTCCACGCTGGCGGAAAAAACATCCACGGTATGGCGCAGGAGGCGGAAATCGTGTGGCGAAAACAGACGAGCGTCAACTTTTTCCTGCTGCGGAGCGATGGCAGACCAATGAGGAGCAGCCGATACAGTCATATGTGGGCAAATGCCAGGGAAAACAGTATCACCCAACTCTCAGCATCGCTTCTACAGACGCAGCTACTGATTACGGATGCATGAAACCGCCGATCGACCGAACCACCTGTCTGCCGCGGCTGCAAAGACGCAAGCGAATATGCATGCATAGCCATACAAATGCTGGCGTGTTCTGCCGCGCGCGTTTCGTTGCGCTAGTGTGCAAGCGTTTTTTAATTTTGCAGACGTTGGTAATCGGATAAAGAAATTAACGTAAGGCATTGTGTCCGATTCTGGGCATGGAATGGGGCGAATATTCGTGTATGAGCACCCTTTGTGCTCCTCCCTCCTGAACCGGCCCTGTAAATGTTTGTTTTTTGGTCATCATACGCCTAAACGTGTGTGTGTGTGTGTGTGTGTGTGTGTGTGTGTGTGTGTGTGTGTGTGTGTGTGTGTGTGTGTGTGTGTGTGTGTGTGTGTGTGTGTGTGTGTGTGTGTGTGTGTGTGTGTGTGTGTGTGTGTGTGTGTGTGTGTGTGTGTGTGTGTGTGTGTGTGTGTGTGTGTGTGTGTGTGTGTGTGTGTGTGTGTGTGTGTGTGTGTGTGTGTGTGTGTGTGTGTGTGTGTGTGTGTGTGTGTGTGTGTGTGTGTGTGTGTGTGTGTGTGTCCCTTAGCACTAGCCATACGCTGCTCACTCATTCAACGCATATATTCCTTACATGCCCCCTCTCCCTGAATTCCATAGAGCGCGGCAAGAAACCGCCCGGGCACGACAATCTTTCCCACGCATTCTCTTATTTTACAATGTAGGATTGTGCACGAAGTCGCATCTTTGCACTCTGCTCCAAGTAATCAAGTTCGTTGCTTGAACATTCTCTTCGCACAGGTTCCACATCGGAGCAGCGTTTAAGCACCCGACCGTGTTCCAGCGTACCATCGAGGACGCAAAGGCAGTGTTTGACGTTGGCCGCGAGTTAGGCTTCCAGATGGACACGCTCGATATTGGCGGCGGCTTCCCTGGAGGGGCAAGAAAGCTAGAGTCCTTTGTCGAGGTATTTCCTTCCTCCTTGACCTTACTGCGCGCCTATTTCTGCCACACTAAAACATAGCGGATATGCAAAATTTACATCAAGAAAACAAACAGGGATTGTGGAGGGGCCTTGCCTTGGCTTACTTTGCACGTAAATGGACACACGCTCACATTATTATCCTCCTTTTCGTTGTACATGTATCTTTAACATAATTTGTAGTGTGTAGATGATTTGTTGGGTTTTGCGTCAATTTGTAGTGTGTGAATCGGTATGTAGTTAACATAAACAGTGCACAGAACTAAACAAGACTGCAATCACAAAGGATTTGAAGATGGATCTCCACACGTCGAGTCTTGTTGCGTTCATGAACTCTAGGCCTTGTAGTTGTATGGCATCTAATCAGAGCAAATTAATACAGAGCACGATATGTGCCGCTTTCCAGGCAGGTATTAATGAAAAATGGAGCTCTTGCAGAGAAATTTTTCAACTCTTTTACCTTTGCCGTTTGCCTGTGAACGAAAAGAAAGAAACGTGACACATTGTTTGTCATTAGCTATTGCTTTTTACTCACTTTTTTGTATGGGTATTTCAGCTTCGATTACTTTTCATGACATTATTTCCCACCTTGCCATCTCCTACATATGTATACATAATTGTACTCCTTGTTGAACGATTATGACATTCTGTGTGTGTGTGTTTCTGCTTCCCTCCCTCCTTATCCCATTCCTCTGTTCCTTACTTTTCTGTCTCCCCTTACCCCTTCCCCAGTGCAGAGTAGCAAACGGGATATTTATTTCCCGCTTAACCCCCCTGCCTTTCCTCATTACATTTCTATCTATCTCTACTCATGTATTTCGCACCCTCGATCCTGTTTCTTTTTTTGTATATTATAACAAGAGCTCCCATTACTAAGGGGCCTCTTTTCGTATGACTCTCTATAATGCAACCCGCACATGTGTACGTCAAATAAACTCAAACTCAAAGCGAAACACAGGACAAATTATACTATAAGATGACTCTTGAAAAGTTTGGTGACTCTTCAACCAATACCATGGAAAAGGCTGTATGAAGCATTAAAAAAAAACGAAGCGAAAACAGATAACTTTACCATAATTCAAGGGGAAGTGGCACTGTAATGTTTGGAGCAAGATAAATATGTCGAGAACGTAGTCCTTAAGCATAAAGTTCGCCGGTGGCGAGTGTAAATACAGAACGGATATCAGAGCCGTAAGTTTATTTCGCGTTCGATAGTTTCTTTACACGAACCATGGCTTTTAACGCGGAAAGTTGGTGGGTGTGGAACTTGTGCATCTTGGCAGCGCAGTGGGACGAACACAAGAGAAAGGAACACGTAGACAGGACGGGCGCTAGACATCAACTGAGAATTTATTAACACGAAAACGATGAAATTGTACAGACATGCGCACAACCTTCAAAAAGGTGCAGACGGCGTGAAGGTCAGGTATGCTGGAGATACCATCCGAGAACCAAAAAACCAGTCCTCAGCTACGATTCGGCCCATTCTAAGATAGTAAAAAGGGGTATAGCGAAAAACAGCATGCGCGCTGCTCTCAGGAAGTCTTGCGATCACGAGGTCAATTGCAGCCTTCAGCTCTAGGTGCTCCGCCTACGCAGGGCTGGCTTCCCCGTTGAATTGTTGGCTTCCATTGCCGGAAGCTTGATTAAGGAACTGTACAACGGGATACAAACTGGCCCCAGTCGGCAGGATGCCAAAACGCTGCGCCCCATGGTTGTGCCGTACGTGCATAACCTCTCCCATCGCCTCAAGAAGGTGGCCGGAAAGTGCGGCATTTCAGTTGTTTTTTCGGCACCTGGCAAGCTAGCACGCATGTGCAGTCGTGTGAATGGGGCTGAGAAGGCTGGCTGCACAAAAAAGCACGCCACAAAATTCGTTGATTGCCGTGTGGGTGTGGTGTATAGGATCCCACTCACCTGTGGAATGTGCTATGTAGGCCAAACTGGCCGATGCATTAATGAAAGGCTGAGAGAGCATCGCGCAGCTGTCAGTGCATTGGCGGGGGGTGGACATTTGGCAGATCACTGCCGTAGGTGTTCCTGCACGCTTGGCTTTGAGGGCACCCGTATCTTGCGTAGCTTTGCTGCTCAGCAAGCGCGCGAAATCTACGAAGCATACTGTATAAGTTTAGAAGCTGACAAGTGCGTGAGTACGCCGTCACTGGCGTTGCATGCAAAAGAGATAGAGCATCTGAAGCGACATTGCAGATATCAATGTTAGTAACGCCGTCTGCACCTTTTTTAATGTTGTGCGCATGTCTGTACAATTTCATCGTTTTTGTGTTAATAAATTCTCAGTTGATGTCTAGCGCCCGTCCTGTCTACGTGTTCCTTTCTCTTGTGTTCGTTCCACTGCGCTGCCAACATGCACAGGTTCCATGGCTTTTAAGCCGATAATAAAAAGGGCGAAGGAAAGGTTACAGTAGAAGTCTTGGTGGCACCTACCGCATTCCTGTATCATGTGGTGTGTAATATCCACCCATCCAAGTACATCCAACCAAAATGTCGCATGGTCCCTCACCTCCTAACACCTCATCAACACCCAGTAGCCTTGGGAAGGAATTCTGGCAACTGCAAGCGAAACATTCCCGCTCTCCTTATCGCTCCTGAAAAATGTGCAGTAGGCGATATTAGAGAGACATCAAACGTAATGTCGAAGTTCATTCTAATGAGCAGGCAGTAATTAAAACTCGCATGCTGCGCGCAACAGCGTACCACGCCGCTGAATACATGCGACCTCGGTGAACGGTTCAGTGTTTGGTGAATGCTTCAGTGCGACCTAATAGTGCTTGAAAATACTTTTCTGCTGGTCGCGAAAACAAGGAGTGCGATCGTGGCGACTGAGTTTGCCATATGGTATCAGGAACTGTCGCACAAAAAAAAATACTTTCAGCGTAAGTGAGGGTTATAGCGCGAAAAAGAAGCGACACAGACAGGGACAAGTGCTACGAGGGGGGCTTAATTGTCCCTCTCTGCCCACGTGGTATGCCTTCATCCTTGTCGCTTATTCGTCGTGCTTTAAACCCTACGTATAATTAGTTTCACATCTAAAGATAGTTATTTTTGTCATCAGTCATCCTTTATTTGTTTATATAATACCCGTAATATTAGCGTATCATTTTGCAACAAGATGTATCGCCACATTTCACGACGCCGACAAATACCTTCACTTTGATTTTTGACGCAAGCTGAATGATTATGAGAAAAGTTCATTGCGGCGAATGGCTCACGCACCTAGAGTAGTGTATAGCTTGGGAAAGGCAACTCACGTGTGTGTTTATCGTATCAGCAGTGTTTCCCTACTTTTAAATGCGAAGCCTTTCTTAGCGAACCTTTGGCACTCTAAGCGTTTCTATCTACGTATCTATCTATCTATTTATCTAGCCGCCTAGGTCTGGGTGCTCTCATGATCGCCTCCTTAACTTGGTGTAGACCAAAATTGGCATGGGAGGGTAAGAGGATTTGAAGAATATGACTGTACGGTCATGACATGCATAACGTGAAAATCCTGTCGCGTACGTCGCCAAACCCTTTCCTCCAGACACGTGTAGCACATACTCATTTACCACGCGCAGCGGTGTACGGGTATGCGCCACAGGTGATTGACAGTTTTTATCTACCCAGGAACGGAGAGAACAGACATTGTTAATGAGCACTAACAGACAATAATGCCAAGGAAGCATATGGGATGTTATTAGTAGCAAATGTAAGGTAAATGTGAAGAAAGAAAAGTGGACGAAAAGACAGCTTGCCGCGGGCAGGGACCGAACCTGCGACCTTCGAATAACGCGTTCGATGCTCTACCAACTGAGCCACCGTGGCGGCCATCCCCCCGTCCACTTTATGGGGTATATATGTACGTACATTAAACGTGGGAGCGTAAGTCAGCGCCGCCAGTAGCCATGACGGCGAGTGTGGAACACTCTTTTTCTGCCTGTTGGCGTCACGTAGCACGTGAACTTATTACGAGCTGGCAGCTGACCAATAATCCCTCGCATACCACCTGAAAGCATCAAGTCTGCCAGAACGAGACCCTCGCTATGAATGAAGGAATGAAGTGTTAATTTTAAGGGCTCGTTTTTCTTTGTTATACACAATATTAATGAGCACTAACAGACAATAATGCCAAGGAAGCGTAGGGAATGTCATTAGTAGTAAATGTAAGGTAAATGTGAAGAAAGAAAAGTGGACGAAAAGATAGCTTGCCGCAGGCAGGGACCGAACCTGCGACTTTCGAACAGAACAGACATTGGTAACTTAAACGCGAGAGCGTTAAGAAACACCGACATCGGCAGCCTTGACCCGACGAGTGGAAAGGATGAAAACTATAGATCCCAGCAGGAATCGAACCCAAGAATTCTGCGTGGCAATCAGGTATTCTACCACAGAGCCACGCCAGGTATATAATCTGGTTTGTAAAAACAGCCTATGCAGGCGTAATGTCGGTCCAACGTCAATCGTGGTTGTGGTGCTTGCTATCTAATTTTACAAGAAAGCAATAAATACTACATGATACTCCTACGATGTGCACTCCTACGATACAGGCGTCATATCAGATTACCGTTTGTGCTTCCAGTGTTGGCTCTGCTTTTATAGCAGTCTAATAAACATTACATTTGTAATCTTTTGATTCAACAAGCTATATTAAAGCATTGCCCGACCCCGGAGGAATGTTACTTATGATATTTACATCATTGCACCGTAAATTGCACTTAGTCCGCCAGAACGACGCAGTGTCCTCTTCTTTCTTACGAGGCTGGGCGATGGCCTCACGCTGACCGAGGATGATGCCAGATTGATTGACAGCCTCTTTGTAGACTAGACTACGTAGGCCACATACGCCCAGGTAGTCTACGAATACGACAAGCGCCATTCACTGATGTTGGCCTACGTAGCACTATCCAGGCCTACCAGCCTCGATGGCCTATACCTCACCAACGCGAAAGGTGATTTCGGGTTCCGAAATATCGGCGGCTCTATCGACAGACAATTTGTCGACGAAATGATCGAGGCATCCATGATTTCCAACAGCTGTACTATGCCTCATACTTCACTACATATGGACCCCTCGTCACCGCGATCACTACCGGATCCGATAAGTCATAACCAGGTGCTCACTGATCACGGTCATGATGACCTTATTCAAGAACTGTCAAGAACTTCTTCCACACATGCACATGGTTTCGTGAAACGTGCATGCGTTTTCCATCATAAGGGACAAGTATAAGCACTACATATCAGCTTACCGCTTCTGGTGTTGGTAATACCCACGCTACCGTTCGCAGCGTTACCCAACTGTAAACAACCGGTTATATAACACATATGCGGTTCTTCAACATATATTTGTGCGTATAAAATTTATACAAATCTTTAGCGTCATTTTGTAACGTTTTGCTCAGTAAAAAAATTACGCCACTTTCACCTTCTCGCCGCATGCTTCGCATAACATCGACTCCCACGGTACGTGGGATCTGCCGAGTTTTTTTCATTATGTTATTTGTGATTAAGACTTGACCCCTTCGCCTCCAGCATTCTAAGACGTAAAACGCTTCTAGACTGCGTATTTGCGTTAAAGCTTTATTTTTTCTCTACTGTCTTCAACTCTTTTTAGCACCTCTGACCGCATGGATCCTCTGAAATAGATGAAGCAGTGCTAATGAAACTAAGCTGCACGCAGTTTCTTATATAAGTAAACCTAACTCATCCATAGTAGTTGGATTATTTATATTGTGGTTAAAAATATAGGTTACAAAATGTATCGTAGACTCAACTTGCAAAACATGTATACTCTTCTAAATGCGAAGCATTTCTTAGCGAACCAAAGCACTTTGAGAATATCTATCTATCTATCTATCTATCTATCTATCTATCTATCTATCTATCTGTCACGGATCTCCGGATAACAGTCGGCTAGAATGAACGAACGAGACGAGAGCGTTACACACGCCTATTTTACAATATTATTGAGAACTAACAGACAATAATGCCAAGGAAAGTATAGGGGATGTTTTTAGTAATAAATGTAAGGTAATTGTGAAGAAAGAAAAGTGGACGAAAAGATAGCTTGCCGCGGGCAGGGACCGAACCTGCGACCTTCGAATAACGCGTCCGATGCTCTACCAACTGAGCTACCGCGGCGGCCATCCCCCCGTCCACTTTGTAGGGTATATGTGTGCATTTAAACGTGGGAGCGTCAGTCAGCGCCGCCAGTAGCCATGACGGCGAGTGTGGAACACTCTTTTTATGTCTGTTGGCGTCACGTAGCACGTGAACTTATCACGAGCTGGCAGCTGACCAATAATCCCTCGCATACTACCTGAAAGCATCAAGTCTGCCAGAACGAGACCCTCGCTATGAATGAAGGAAAGAAGTGTTAATTTCAAGGGCTCGTTTTTCTTTGTTATACACAAATATTATTGAGAACTAACAGACAATAATGCCAAGGAAGTATAGGGGATGTTTTTAGTAATAATGTAAGGTAATTGGTGAGAAAGAAAGTGGACGAAAAGATAGCTTGCCGCGGGCAGGGACCGAACCTGCGACCTTCGAATAAACGCGTCCGATGCTCTAACCAACTGAGCTACCGCGGCGGCCATCCCCCCGTCCACTTTGTAGGGTATATGTGTGCATTTAAAACGTGGGAGCGTCAGTCAGCGCCGCCAGTAGCCATGACGGCGAGTGTGGAACACTCTTTTATGTCTGTTGGCGTCACGTAGCACGTGAACTTATCACGAGCTGGCAGCTGACCAATAATCCCTCGCATACTACCTGAAAGCATCAAGTCTGCCAGAACGAGACCCTCGCTATGAATGAAGGAAAGAAGTGTTAATTTCAAGGGCTCGTTTTCTTTGTTATACACAATATTATTGAGAACTAACAGACAATAATGCCAAGGAAAGTATAGGGGATGTTTTTAGTAATAAATGTAAGGTAATTGTGAAGAAAGAAAAGTGGACGAAAAGATAGCTTGCCGCGGGCAGGGACCGAACCTGCGACCTTCGAATAACGCGTCCGATGCTCTACCAACTGAGCTACCGCGGCGGCCATCCCCCCGTCCACTTTGTAGGGTATATGTGTGCATTTAAACGTGGGAGCGTCAGTCAGCGCCGCCAGTAGCCATGACGGCGAGTGTGGAACACTCTTTTTATGTCTGTTGGCGTCACGTAGCACGTGAACTTATCACGAGCTGGCAGCTGACCAATAATCCCTCGCATACTACCTGAAAGCATCAAGTCTGCCAGAACGAGACCCTCGCTATGAATGAAGGAAAGAAGTGTTAATTTCAAGGGCTCGTTTTCTTTGTTATACACAATATTATTGAGAACTAACAGACAATAATGCCAAGGAAAGATAGGGGATGTTTTTAGTAATAAATGTAAGGTAATTGTGAAGAAAGAAAAGTGGACGAAAAGATAGCTTGCCGCGGGCAGGGACCGAACCTGCGACCTTCGAATAACGCGTCCGATGCTCTACCAACTGAGCTACCGCGGCGGCCATCCCCCCGTCCACTTTGTAGGGTATATGTGTGCATTTAAACGTGGGAGCGTCAGTCAGCGCCGCCAGTAGCCATGACGGCGAGTGTGGAACACTCTTTTTATGTCTGTTGGCGTCACGTAGCACGTGAACTTATCACGAGCTGGCAGCTGACCAATAATCCCTCGCATACTACCTGAAAGCATCAAGTCTGCCAGAACGAGACCCTCGCTATGAATGAAGGAAAGAAGTGTTAATTTCAAGGGCTCGTTTTCTTTGTTCTACACATATTATTGAGAACTAACAGACAATAATGCCAAGGAAAGTATAGGGGATGTTTTTAGTAATAAATGTAAGGTAATTGTGAAGAAAGAAAAGTGGACGAAAGATAGCTTGCCGCGGGCAGGGACCGAACCTGCGACCTTCGAATAACGCGTCCGATGCTCTACCAACTGAGCTACCGCGGCGGCCATCCCCCCGTCCACTTTGTAGGTATATGTGTGCATTTAAACGTGGGAGCGTCAGTCAGCGCCGCCAGTAGCCATGACGGCGAGTGTGGAACACTCTTTTATGTCTGTTGGCGTCACGTAGCACGTGAACTTATCACGAGCTGGCAGCTGACCAATAATCCCTCGCATACTACCTGAAAGCATCAAGTCTGCCAGAACGAGACCCTCGCTATGTGAGAACTAACAGACAATAATGCCAAGGAAAGTATAGGGGATGTTTTTAGTAATAAATGTAAGGTAATTGTGAAGAAAGAAAAGTGGACGAAAAGATAGCTTGCCGCGGGCAGGGACCGAACCTGCGACCTTCGAATAACGCGTCCGATGCTCTACCAACTGAGCTACCGCGGCGGCCATCCCCCCGTCCACTTTGTAGGGTATATGTGTGCATTTAAACGTAGCGAGGGTCTCGTTCTGGCAGACTTGATGCTTTCAGGTAGTATGCGAGGGATTATTGGTCAGCTGCCAGCTCGTGATAAGTTCACGTGCTACGTGACGCCAACAGACATAAAAAGAGTGTTCCACACTCGCCGTCATGGCTACTGGCGGCGCTGACTGACGCTCCCACGTTTAAATGCACACATATACCCTACAAAGTGGACGGGGGGATGGCCGCCGCGGTAGCTCAGTTGGTAGAGCATCGGACGCGTTATTCGAAGGTCGCAGGTTCGGTCCCTGCCCGCGGCAAGCTATCTTTTCGTCCACTTTTCTTTCTTCACAATTACCTTACATTTATTACTAAAAACATCCCCTATACTTTCCTTGGCATTATTGTCTGTTAGTTCTCACATAGCGAGGGTCTCGTTCTGGCAGACTTGATGCTTTCAGGTAGTATGCGAGGGATTATTGGTCAGCTGCCAGCTCGTGATAAGTTCACGTGCTACGTGACGCCAACAGACATAAAAAGAGTGTTCCACACTCGCCGTCATGGCTACTGGCGGCGCTGACTGACGCTCCCACGTTTAAATGCACACATATACCCTACAAAGTGGACGGGGGGATGGCCGCCGCGGTAGCTCAGTTGGTAGAGCATCGGACGCGTTATTCGAAGGTCGCAGGTTCGGTCCCTGCCCGCGGCAAGCTATCTTTTCGTCCACTTTTCTTTCTTCACAATTACCTTACATTTATTACTAAAAACATCCCCTATACTTTCCTTGGCATTATTGTCTGTTAGTTCTCAATAATATTGTGTATAACAAAGAAAACGAGCCCTTGAAATTAACACTTCTTTCCTTCATTCATAGCGAGGGTCTCGTTCTGGCAGACTTGATGCTTTCAGGTAGTATGCGAGGGATTATTGGTCAGCTGCCAGCTCGTGATAAGTTCACGTGCTACGTGACGCCAACAGACATAAAAAGAGTGTTCCACACTCGCCGTCATGGCTACTGGCGGCGCTGACTGACGCTCCCACGTTTAATGCACACATATACCCTACAAAGTGGACGGGGGGATGGCCGCCGCGGTAGCTCAGTTGGTAGAGCATCGGACGCGTTATTCGAAGGTCGCAGGTTCGGTCCCTGCCCGCGGCAAGCTATCTTTTCGTCCACTTTTCTTTCTTCACAATTACCTTACATTTATTACTAAAAACATCCCCTATACTTTCCTTGGCATTATTGTCTGTTAGTTCTCAATAATATTGTGTATAACAAAGAAAACGAGCCCTTGAAATTAACACTTCTTTCCTTCATTCATAGCGAGGGTCTCGTTCTGGCAGACTGATGCTTTCAGGTAGTATGCGAGGGATTATTGGTCAGCTGCCAGCTCGTGATAAGTTCACGTGCTACGTGACGCCAACAGACATAAAAAGAGTGTTCCACACTCGCCGTCATGGCTACTGGCGGCGCTGACTGACGCTCCCACGTTTAAATGCACACATATACCCTACAAAGTGGACGGGGGGATGGCCGCCGCGGTAGCTCAGTTGGTAGAGCATCGGACGCGTTATTCGAAGGTCGCAGGTTCGGTCCCTGCCCGCGGCAAGCTATCTTTTCGTCCACTTTTCTTTCTTCACAATTACCTTACATTTATTACTAAAAACATCCCCTATACTTTCCTTGGCATTATTGTCTGTTAGTTCTCAATAATATTGTGTATAACAAAGAAAACGAGCCCTTGAAATTAACACTTCTTTCCTTCATTCATAGCGAGGGTCTCGTTCTGGCAGACTTGATGCTTTCAGGTAGTATGCGAGGGATTATTGGTCAGCTGCCAGCTCGTGATAAGTTCACGTGCTACGTGACGCCAACAGACATAAAAAGAGTGTTCCACACTCGCCGTCATGGCTACTGGCGGCGCTGACTGACGCTCCCACGTTTAAATGCACACATATACCCTACAAAGTGGACGGGGGGATGGCCGCCGCGGTAGCTCAGTTGGTAGAGCATCGGACGCGTTATTCGAAGGTCGCAGGTTCGGTCCCTGCCCGCGGCAAGCTATCTTTTCGTCCACTTTTCTTTCTTCACAATTACCTTACATTTATTACTAAAAACATCCCCTATACTTTCCTTGGCATTATTGTCTGTTAGTTCTCAATAATATTGTGTATAACAAAGAAAACGAGCCCTTGAAATTAACACTTCTTTCCTTCATTCATAGCGAGGGTCTCGTTCTGGCAGACTTGATGCTTCAGGTAGTATGCGAGGGATTATTGGTCAGCTGCCAGCTCGTGATAAGTTCACGTGCTACGTGACGCCAACAGACATAAAAAGAGTGTTCCACACTCGCCGTCATGGCTACTGGCGGCGCTGACTGACGCTCCCACGTTTAAATGCACACATATACCCTACAAAGTGGACGGGGGGATGGCCGCCGCGGTAGCTCAGTTGGTAGAGCATCGGACGCGTTATTCGAAGGTCGCAGGTTCGGTCCCTGCCCGCGGCAAGCTATCTTTTCGTCCACTTTTCTTTCTTCACAATTACCTTACATTTATTACTAAAAACATCCCCTATACTTTCCTTGGCATTATTGTCTGTTAGTTCTCAATAATATTGTGTATAACAAAGAAAACGAGCCCTTGAAATTAACACTTCTTTCCTTTACACGCCTATTTTAGTTACATACAAAAAGAAAAACACACATTTTTACCCCAAAACCACTGCAAACATATAAAAAATATACCGGCACTAAAATAAGCTATGACAAAAAGAACAAGTCAAGGAAACAAACGTCTATACAGTACGGAGCGTTCCTCGCTCAAACAACTCACGGCGTTCTGTGCCGATGCATGATGAGGCGAGGCGTTGTCGGGGACACTTGCTTAACGTCGGCGTTCGAGTCGATGCGTCGATGCCACAGGCTTGGCCGTTGCAGAACGCGAGCTGGCGTCGTGGCTGAAGCTGGGAGGCTCGGAGTCAATGACCTCAGCGTCGACTTGCGCTGGTCAGCATTTCCCGGGAACAGGACTGGCTCAGGCGAGGCCTACGGAGCGGTGCCGTAGGACGAAGCGCTCGGAACACAAGCCGATGACGCTCCCTGGCCGCTGCAGGTGTTCGTGACGGCCATTCAGTTCCTAGGACGTGTCCTTGAACGGCCGGTGACTACGGTGCGATGCCGTAGAGCGATGGAGCACGAGCCTACGGTGCGATGCCGTAGAACAAAGGGAGCCGGAGCGCCCGGAACACAGGCCGGCGACGCTCGTGCCCGCCTCACGCGCTCCCGATCGAACACCCAGGGCCCCGATGCCCACGTCATCTTCTCTTTTATATCTTCTCCTTCATTTTTCTCTTCTCGTCGTGCGGTTATACGTCAGGCTACGCTTGACGTCTTCCTCTTCTTCTATCACATTTTCTTTGTCACCTCTTATATGTGACAATGGCCCTCTTCTTAAAGTGTTTTCTCCGGAAGAAAACTGCTTCAAACCTCCGGTATCTTGGCACGAGTAACAATCCGATCTTTTCCACGATCTGTCTTGAGCTAAATCTAGAACACCACCACATTCGTCCTCCAGTGTCATCATTGCCTTGAATGTACTCAAAGCACCTCACTGAGCACCATCAAGACTCGCAGAACGCTCACCGCAACACAGTTTCGGGAACACTACACCAAGACACTGGAATCACTCAGAGTTCGCATTCTTCATAATAACTTTGTATGACACACCTTGATAAGTGAACACCGAACTAGATTTGCTCTATACGCTACGCATTTTAGTTAATCAAATCTCTTTTCTAGCGCATGACAACCAATATAAGCGTTCAAAGCTTAAGTCTTCTCTTTCGCGCCTTGTGCGCCTTACGCGACTTTCTTCGGCGTTCTCTTACTGCGCGCCATTGCGAACGCTCAGTACCATCCTTGCTCTTATTCCTTCTCTCAATGATCGAACGCCTCATCCACACCACTCTTCTATGATCTCTCCTAACTACACGTCCCCGGCTGAACATTTGCGCATGTCTTTTGTCATTCGGGTATCTACGGTTAAGCTTCGGGCCGGTTTTCTTTCTACGATGCTTTGACTGCGCAGCAACGTGAGTATCAGCCAAGCCAATGAATCTCACGCTCCCCAGCACAACTATATCTTGCGTATACCCTGTTCTTTTCTCTTGAAGATGCGTTCCTTTCAGCGAACTGCTAATCTCGATGTCTGCGACGCGAGTCAAAGCAGCGACAGTTACCTGAGGTCCCTGATCATTAACTTCGGCGCGCCGTTCACTAACAACCTCATTACAGGAACTACAAGCCACATCTGAGTCCACTTCTCTGGTATTGCTAATTACTAGTCCCTTTCCTTTCATACAGCTCCCATGCTCGCTAGTCATTTCTTCTACCGAATCACAGCTGTGAACATCAGGCTCTCCGCATTCCCGCAGTAAATCCACCTTTGGAATTTCTATGTTATCATCTGTGGCCTTTGCCAACCTCATTTTGTGCTCCCCACCTTGACCTAAGGCTGTCCGCTCACACCGATGCAAGTAAAACATCCAGGTTTTCTCGTCTGTCGTCTAAAGGAGCCATCACTTTTCTGGGACAGACTCCCGTCGATCTTGGAGGTTCTGCCTCTGCTATGGAGCCCCTATCATCTGTGCTCATCTCCCTACTTCTCTCTAAAGTCCGTCGTTTCCCCAAAATAAACTCCTTCTCGAGCTCAATCCTCCTGATTTCACGTTCCTCCTCTTCGCGCCTCTCTTTACGCCTCTGCTCGCGCATCTCCGCTCGCTCATCCCTCAGCCTCTTTTCCTCGCGATCATATAGCCTTATCGCTTCTTCGCCCGACAAACCAAGCTTTACTGCTAACTCTAAAATCTTCGTCAAGTCCATCCTCCCTGCCGAATAGAAATCCGTGAGATCCACAACAAAAAATAAGAAAAAGGATCCTGGCAGGCTCGCCACTTATTTTTGTCACGGATCTCCGGATAACAGTCGGCTAGAATGAACGGACGAGACGAGAGCGTTACACACGCCTATTTTAATTACACACAAAAAGAAAAACACACATTTTTTACCCCAAAACCACTGCAAACATATAAAAAATATACGGGCACTAAAATAAGCTATGACAAAAAGAACAAGTCAAGGAAACAAACGTCTACACAGTAAGGAGCGTTCCTCGCTCAAACAACTCACGGCGTTCTGTGCCGATGCATGATGAGGCGAGGCGTTGTCGGGGACACTTGCTTAACGTCGGCGTTCGAGTCGATGCGTCGATGCCACAGGCTTGGCCGGTTGCAGAACGCGAGCTGGCGTCGTGGTTGAAGCTGGGAGGCTCGGAGTCAATGACCTCAGCGTCGACTTGCGCTGGTCAGCATTTCCCGGGAACAGGACTGGCTCAGGCGAGGCCTACGGAGCGGTGCCGTAGGACGAAGCGCTCGGAACACAAGCCGATGACGCTCCCTGGCCGCTGCAGGTGTTCGTGACGGCCATTCAGTTCCTAGGACGTGTCCTTGAACGGCCGGTGACTACGGTGCGATGCCGTAGAGCGATGGAGCACGACAGGGGCGTGGCCAGAAATTTTTTTCGGGGGGGTTCAACCATACATTATGTATGTTTGTGCGTGTGTTTGTATGTGTGCGTGTATATATACGCAAGCAAAATTGAAAAATATCGGGGGGGGTTTGAACCCCCCCCTACCCCCCCCCCACCCCTGGCTACGCCCCTGGAGCACGAGCCTACGGTGCGATGCCGTAGAACAAAGGGAGCCGGAGCGCCCGGAACGCAGGCCGGCGACGCTCGTGCCCGCCTCACGCGCTCCCGATCGAACACCCAGGGCCCCGATGCCCACGTCATCTTCTCTTTTATATATTCTCCTTCATTTTTCTCTTCTCGTCGTGCGGTTATACGTCAGGCTACGCTTGACGTCTTCCTCTTCTTCTATCACATTTTCTTTGTCACCTCTTATATGTGGCACTGTCTGTCTGTCTGTCTGTCTGTCTGTCTGTCTGTCTGTCTGTCTGTCTGTCTGTCTGTCTGTCTGTCTGTCTGTCTGTCTGTCTGTCTGTCTGTTATGACATGACTGTATTACGAACATAAATGACAGCTCGTAACATTAAAATTATGTCACTCATGTTATGTATGTCATGATTTACATGACACGGTATTGGTGCTCTAGCAGCCGTGATTCCCACAGCTAGTGGGATGTGTTGAATTTTTTACCTCTCATTTCTACACTTCTTTAAGCTGCCGTTCCTTACTATGTTATTCTTGTGTGTTCTTTTTCTTTAGCTGTGTCGTGTCATCAGAGACGCCATTGATGCTAACTTCCCGCCATCCAGTTGCGTAAACGTCATCGCTGAACCCGGACAGTTCTTCGTTATGTCTGCGTACACACTGATTACCAATATTGTTGGCACCAGAAAGAAATCTGTGACTGTGGAAGGTAAAAAAATCATCTACTTTTTACTAATAATTCGGTGCATTAAAATGCGCCCAAAAGCACCAGCAACAAAGTAGAGCTGCTGAAAAAATTTTATATGTACGAGTGCTTCCATTAGGCCGATACATTACATTCAGCATTGCAGAACAAGCGATATGAGATGGCACAGTTAAAATACGTGGATGCCAGCGTACGCTCGTATCACGGCCACATTGAGAAAAGAGACATGTTTTGACCCCTTTGTGGACGCATAAAGCATATATAGACGGTACGTGCGGTAAACACAACCTATATTTCCTATTTAAGCGATCTTATGGAGGTGTTCCGGCCAGGGCGTCGGAACGGAACGAAAACCAAAACGAAAAACGAAAAAAAAAAAAACACGATAGTTTTGACCGGAACGAAAATGTAACCGAAACGTTACCTATTATTTCGTTCCGGAGTGAAACCGAAATTTTTTCAATCGTTTTTCGGTTCAAGAGGAAACTTGGCAATCCGGAACAACTGAGGTCATGCAACGTGAGCAATTATGCATATCTCAGGGTACAGTATTCGCGCGTACCTCAGGCAAGAATTCCAAAGCAATGTTCAAATTGTGCGGAAAACGAGAACAGTGGCAACCAGAGATGTTTATATTAACGCAAGTGGACTTTTGCGCACCTGTCACGCAGGCCAGCGTGGAGAGGGCATTGTCGGCGCTGAAGTTTGTTACAGCGAAAGCTGCTATCAGATCGCAACAGCCGATTTTGGCGCCATAGTTGCCCGCCGCCGCCGCCGCCGCCGGTGTCCGTAACCGCTATCACGCGAAATAAGAAATTTAAATGAGAAACAAATTTCTAGGATCGGATAGGATCATAACCCGCGCTCTCTGCCTGGCAGTCGAGTATTCCACCACAGTGACACGCTTGTGCTTGTAACTCCTTCGCAAAAATACTCTATACAAGCGTCATTTGTCGGGCAAGGACTCGTGTTAACATATGTAATATAGCGTAGAAGAAGAGTAAAATAACAACCTGGCGTCACACAATGCGAATTGCGCAACGTGTCTGTTGTTGTATGCTTCCAACCCGTTACAAAGGTCTCAGCCATAATTCTTCATCGTCATCAGTCACAGCACAAAGTGCACATAACGCCTTACAGATGTGTAGCGTGTACCACGATTCTCCGAAGAATTACGAAAAATGGCATTGTGGGTGCTTCGCTACTTAAGAAAAATTACGATGATTTATGGCGTAGTGGGTACCTTGCATATGTGCTTGTATTAGTTGCCCCAAGAGAGTCTACAACGGGCCATAGGTCGGAAAACTCGCTTATGAGTCGACTCACTTAGACTCACTCGGACTCAGATGAGGCTGTGAGTCTGAGTTTGAGTGAGTCCGGATGAATAATATTTTAGTGAGTCTGAGTCCGAGTGAGTCCAGTTGAGGAAAATATTGGTGAGACTGAGTCCGAGTGAGCTCTAAGCGCAAAATATACTTTTTGAGTGAGTCCGAGTGAGCTCCACCTCTTGTTGCTGACTTATGGCCCTATCTACTCATGTTCATCATTACTATAAGCCTTATATCGGCTTACGTTTATACTCAAGTCTATTCGCACATATCTCAGTAGACTAGCATTCATGCCCTACCTCAATATTCATTGATCAAAGCAGGGGTGGCGCCAGGATTTTTTTACTGGGGGGGAGGCAGCCACGAAAAGCGAATTCCTTCGGGGGGGGGGGGGGGGGGGGGGGGCAGGGAGGTGGGGAACTTATGCGCTGTGTTTTCACTATGTTTTACTCCCTTCCTCTTTCCTCTCCTGTTTTATAAACGCCTCACTTATTAGATTGGAATGTCCGAGATATAAATCTTGTTAGATGGCACATACGCTTCCTTCAGTCGCTCAAGGCTCCAATAAACATACACGGTGTTCTGCTTAGGTAAGTGCAACGTAATAGATATCGAGGCCGCGCATGATCAATAGATGCCAGTCATTGCTCAGCCCCAACGGTTCTGTTCATTGCAATTTCTCCCATCAGTCATCCAGACAGCGGCTGCCTCGATGATTTACATGTAAGCTTCCATCATCTGATGACTTGAGGAGCTGGCTTACAGCGAGATAAAATATTATCTGCAAGTTTTTTTCTCGATCTAAGTCAACTCTTACAAGATAAATCATCGAGGCACCCGCCAAATTACGTACGGGTTAGAATTGCAATAGATGCCTGTCACTGTAGCCTTGTGTGAAAAGAGCTGAGCTTCCTTGATAATACGCCAGGGCGATAGCGACTTGAGAAGATGTGCGCAGCTACGATAACTTCTTTTGTGAATTGTTCAGTATAAACAGCTGTGCACAAGCGAAATATCCATTTTGTTGAAAGTCAGTGCTGCGTTTGTCTTGTGCCTGTTAGCCGTCGGTACCTGCGCTGTTCCCCTTCACTGTGCTTTGCGTCAGCTACCAATCAAAGGATGTGAAAAGCAAAAGCTAACATTTATTTATGTACATTCACTACAATCTTCGAGAACACAATAGGATACAATTGCTCGGTGGCTGAAATGTTAACAACAGTTTGACTGGGCTGAAGGCCCACGTTCTAAACACGTCAGTGTAAATAAGATATTCGAGCAACGCAGTAAGATAAAAATTAATATTTAGCATGTTTGCACAGCAGTGATTCTGCTAATATAATGAAAATTTATATATTGCATCGAACAGCGCATACACAAAAAGCAGTACCAAATAAAGAAAATAAAGCAGGTAACCAGCAGCAATAAAATAACACCAGTTAACCTTACATCACAATATAGTTTCTAAAGAGTAATCTCACAGCATCAGAGATAACTAACACCACTAAGTAAGGTTCATATCAATTCCAAGTTTCCTAAGTACGCGCTAGATAACAAAAAAACGTTAAAACACCCTTCTTGCGCCGCTTGGTCGTGCAAAGCGTTGGAAATGGGAAAAGAATAACAAAAAGCTATGTAGCAAAAGAATAACAAAAATAAAGAGAGGATATATTTACAAAACTAGATCACCATAGGCATGTCAGTCATTTCACATCTGGCTATACAGTACACCAGCTTTCGCAAACGCAAATGTCAGCTCTCCGACTATACACTGTTCATCAGACAAGCTAGGCCATCGAAGCGGCCTCGGACAGCACCCTTTGCAGTTTGTTTCAAAGCGGGGACAAATACCAAGAAAGTCCTCGAAGATTTCGTCGCTACCACAGGTGCCAATGCCTGCGCTGTGACAGCACACCACAAACCACGGCGGGGATTATTCTATGGTGAAGCGGGTGTTCTGATACCGGTATAGGTTTCACTCCTATGTGCTCGTGCCCGAACAATTTTCCCATGAATGCACCGCAAAGGTACAATAGGGTTTCATTATGCCAGCATATTAGTGTAGACGTATACGTCGATTACTGTGCGCAGCATCGAACATGTCAACAACACGCTGAAGATCTATCTTATTGGAAAGAGATCGCTCGACCGCAAGCACAGCTAGGTCGCTCAGACGGTTGTTGGTCATCCTGCTGCGAAGATAAGTCTTCAGTCTTCGAAGGCATGAAAATGTGCGCTCGCAAGATGATGACGATGCCGGTATCGTCACAGCGATAACACCTAGCTTGTGCAGTTCGTGGAAGGCTAGCTTATACTCTCCCAAGACAGTCACCAATTGCATCAATGTTTCTATCTTGCACTTCCTTTCGGCTTCGATGCGCTGAAGAAGTTTTATTACCAACTTGCACTCAACTTCAACGCTGTCGATGTCGCATGCATAGTGCTCAGCGAAAGGCTTGAGTAAGGAGATGTCCATAAAATTCTCACTCTGGGGGTGGAGGGCGCTGACTCCGCAGAGTACATCATTATTCTCCGTGAACCGCCTAGTCAGTTCCGCAATGAGGTGGTCCAAAACGGGTAGAAAAACTTTGACTCTGAATGTTTCCTTTGAATCTGGAGACTCTTCTTCAACGGGCCGTCCTTCACTCAATACAAACTGCTCCAAATGGAGCGGAAGACGCTTCGTTCTCTGCTTTTCCCTTTGGGGCACCCCGTTCTCCTCAGAAATACTGCAGGTTTGCGCCCACACAGTGTCAAATGCGCTCTGCGAATTTCTCATTTCGGAGAACTCGTCAATGACTGTGCGTGCCATGATGCATGCCTGACTAAGATTGCAGTCTCTACTTTGCAATAGGTCCGAAAGAACCTTAAGGCGGCTAAGTACCTTGGTAAATAGGCTTAAATGGAAGAGAAACGAGAAGTTCATTTGCTCAAGCAGACCCCTAGCTTCCGTTGCCCGCCTGCTGTTTGTAGCGATGACTTCGGCGAGACATACAAGGATTGCAGGAAAGCTTTTCATTGCAGCTCTGCAAGCCGCTATCTGGCAGGCCCATCGTGTATCGCTGAGACGCTGCAGCTCTGTCACTGACAAAGACAACCTTTTTTGCACATCTACGTACATGGAGTGAACGGCAGATCCACTTAGGAAGACATAGAGGCATTCCAAAAGAGAGAAAAAATCCCTCACCGGTTTTATCGCCTTGCAGACATCCACGATGACAAGATTGAGGCGGTGGTTCATGCAATGTACGTACACTGCCTGCGGCACTTCCTGCCTAAACAGCGCCTGGACGCCCCTTGAGGTACCGCTCATGACACTCGCACCATCATATGTTTGAGCAATGCAAAGCTGAGCATCAATGCCGCAGCGATTCAACGTTTCCTTTACGTAGCTCAGGAGCGACCTTGCATCCAATTGCTCAGCGTTGCGGAATCCAAGGAACCGCTCAAAGACAGTTCCACTGACGTAGTACCTTACTACAACTGATACCTGTTCCGTCTTGCTTAGGTCCTTGGTTTCATCGACGATAAGTGCGAAGCACTGGGAGCTTTTTATCTCTTCCTTTATACTTGTTAATGTGATGTGGCTGAGAATTTCGAGAATCTGGTCTTGTATCGAATGATGAACATACTTCGCGTTCGCTGCTCCACCCTTCAATTTCTTTGCTACAATTTCGTCATATTTAGCAAACAAGTTCAAGAGCTCAACGAAGTTTCCCTTGTTTTCACTTGTGGCACCTTCATCGTGGCCCCTCTGAGCGATTCCTTGAACGGCAGTAAATCGCAATATATCTGCAACTCTTGCTATATAGAGGCGATTTTCCTGCACCTCCCTGGAGTACGCGTCGCTGAGATGTGATGCAACTGACTTGCTTTGCCCTCCCGACTTCATCTGCGTGTAGGAAACCCACGATGCCTGGCAAGTCTTATGCGCGAGTGAGTTTTCGTGCTTTCTGAAACCAGCGTCTTTTTCTAGGGCTTTTTTCCAATTACTGTATCCACCATTGACAAATGCAGATTTCTCATTGGCGCCAGTTGAAAACATTCTGCAAGGGTAACAGAAAGCTGCGTCAGCCCGCGCGCTGTACTCCAACCAAGGAAATAGGCGATACCAGTCCGAGTTGAAGCTCCTGCTCAATTTGCCGTACTTCTTAGATGGAAATGGGTTCAGTATTGGCTGTGTGGGTTGCTCTGCCTTGAATTTCGAAATGTCCAACTGGCCTGCGTGGTCGGCATCTACAGAGGCGGTGAATTCGGTCGCAGAATCAGGTTCATCCCTTGCTGCCCACGATGCGGAAAGCTCGTCACATTCGCTGTCCATATGCATCGGCGAGGACGGGCAAGCGTCGTCAGAAGCGGTGCTACACACAGTCTCTTCAAGTGGAATCGAAACGGAGCACTGAGCAGAATTTTCTTGTTCTTGGAGCGTCCGCGATTCTTCGGTTGTTGAAGCAGAAAGCTCGGGGGGACGCCTTTTTGCTTGGCCCGCTTGCTCGAAGTCGAAAAAAAGTCGGCAATGGACCTTTTCTGCGACATACTGAGGCAATGAACCCAATGTCCTGTAGGGTAGACCGCACGTTGGCGTGGCGGCAAGACGGGCTGGCGTTTCCTCCTGCGTCACAAGCACTGCTTGCTAGCGATCGAGTACGGTGTAAGAAAAAGACTCCCACGGTGTAAGAAAAAGCGAGCAAACGAATCTAACACCGCGGCAGTTTGTCCGCTTTGTTTATTGGGCGTGCCGCATTGGCGCCGCCGAAAGACGACACGCGCATCCCGCTTGCCGTGTTCTGGCTTCGGTTATACTGCTTTTCAGGGATGCGCCTGGGATCTCCGCATGGCCAAGGTTCAACTCTGCCCAGTTGCCGAGCGGAGTTCGCATGGAAAGGCATTGGAATCGGCTCCGTATATGAACATCTAAGGTTTCAAGCCCACGCTGTTTGCTTCGCCTGTGTTCTGGTCCGCTTATGGACGACACGTGTATCCGTGGTATATGCGTGCTGTCTTGGGTTGCCCAGCGCTCGCGGTTATGCGAGCCTAGCAGGGCGAAGCTTATTCTCTGCAGAAGCGGTATGTGAGGGGAAGGCGCCTCAAAAAGAGGCTCTCGCATCCGAGGCACGAACTTGCTGGTTCACGCAAGCAGACCGGACTGCAAAGTGTAGACCCTTTCTAAATCTATATCAGTCGGAGCATTTTTTTTTTTTGCGCCTGTTCGCACTGTATTTCAAGCGCCTGTTTATCACAGG
This sequence comes from Rhipicephalus sanguineus, assembly GCF_013339695.2. Taxonomy (NCBI): domain Eukaryota; kingdom Metazoa; phylum Arthropoda; class Arachnida; order Ixodida; family Ixodidae; genus Rhipicephalus; species Rhipicephalus sanguineus. Next base: position 185,622,878 of record NC_051176.1, read on the forward strand.
CGAGTGGGCAATCGCTTGTGAGAAGAAATTTCCTACAATAAACTGTCATGCCTAAACAAGATGGTCCTTTGGATAAGCAGCGCTGCTGTCATGCACCTGCCTTCAAATTATGACAGAAATTTGACATTTTGTTTCATACCGCCTACCTTGGGTGAGCTTTTCGGCAATCTTGGGGGGGCAAAGGGGGGGCAGGCGAGAATTCTTGGGGGGGGGGGGCTCCAGCCCCCCCATGCCCCCCACTGGCGCCGCCCCTGGATCAGAGGTGTGAGTTAGGGGAAGGGGTGCCATGACATCCCCCTGCCAACTCTCATGGGAAGTTCTTGATAAAAATATCTGGTGTGAGTCGCGTATTTCATAAAAATGTCCTTACTTGACCAATATATGATAATTAAGATATATAATTTATGATGACAACTCGTATTTGAAATGGCATATTGTAGAGCACTGATTATGTAAGATACTTGCGTTTAAGAGGATTGACACCATGATCGGAAAAGCTAATTTTATTCCAGCGGACTCATGAGTCCGACTCCCTTAGGCTCACTCAGACTCAGGTGAAGCCGTGAGTCTGAGTGAGTCCGTCTGAGTATTATGTTGGTGAGTTTGAGTCTGAGTGAGTCCGGCTGAGAAAAATGTTAATGAGTCTGAGTCCGAGTGAGTCCGGTTGAGGAAAGTTTTGGTGAGTCTGAGTCCGAGTGAGCACTCAGAGCAAAATATATTTCTTGAGTGAGTCTGAGCGAGCTCCAGTTTTTTTGCCGGCCTATGCAACGGGCTCTAGAAAGGCCACTCATCCAGCTTTTGCTGTGACTGTGCTGCCTGTTCCGCGCCGGCCTGGCGATTTTGTATCAGAACAGCAGTCTCGCACATCATGGAGTGCACTCAATGACGTGCTGCTTCTGAGATCGTGCTCATTCTCTTGACGCAAAGCATTGAGCCCGCTAAAAAAAATCGTAATTGACTTTTGAGAAAATAAATACTCTGACTTTGAAGGATATAGTGGTTTGTGCTAGTTGGTAGAAATCGGTGGTACAGTTACTTCCGCTCTTCTGAAGAACGTGGGAAGAATGTGTTTTACCCCTGTCCCACTTTCTTGAGAGGAGGGCAAGTAACTAAGTCCAATGTTTTTTATGATTACCTTAACTTCAAATTTTTGCATAAAAAAACGTTACGAACCGTTACGGAACTTTTTTTTTTCGTTCCGGAACAGAAACGGAACGGAACTTCTTGCGGTGGAACGAAACTAAAACCGAAACGAAAAACATTTCGTTCCGACACCCTGGTTCCGGCAAACAACTACCAAGAACGCATTTTTTCTGTCATATTAATTGTGTGTCAAACTATAAAAGAAGAATAAATAAAGATAAGAAAAAATGTAATGACATGACATTGTTCTGAAGTCCACGTAAACACGAACACTGCCGGATGTTCAGAAAGCACAGCTGTTCTGTAAAACAGCTGCGAATAACTTTACTTTCAGACAGCCATATTATTAACCCTTGGCTCGCAGATGCCATCTGCAAGCCCCAACCCAAGGATCAGTTCGGGTTCCTGAAATATTTTACATAGTTCATCGTATGCAAAAGCTCGCAGTCTTAGTTACTTGTCATATGGAACATGTTCTTTATTGTTTTGTTTTGTTTACTGATTGATTTACGTGTGCTTCCTCTCAACAATGTACCTGTTTTTGTATTGATTTATACACCCATCCCCCTTGTAACCTCCCCACTGTAGTGCCAGACACGCACTGTGAGCACCCTAAGGCATACTTAATTAATTAGCTAATTATTCTGCCTATGACCGGAACACAGCGAAGCATTCCGGTTGTCGAAAGAAGTGTCGGTACGAAGGAAATGTTCCATCGCTCGCCACTTGGTAATCGCGAGCACGAGACACGGCGTTTCAAAAACTCGACGTCCACCGTAGCCGACTCAGTAATATTCGTGCACAAATAGAGAGTTTGGCTGGTAGCCGGGGTATCAAGTACGGGTCGATGAAAGAGCACGAACTAGATTCGGTAAATTCATGCTAGTTCCCCTTTTGCAACCGATGTCCGCGTCCGTTCTTGATAACGGCATCTCATTATGCCATGATAAGGAGGGGGATCAAGAGATCGCTCGGACTAACAAACTATACACACACACTGATCGACTCTTGCAGTTGGGTATTCATAATACCCTGGAAGAAATTGCAGAAGCGCAAGCAAGGGCACAGATTATCAGACTCTCCGGCACCAGTGTGGGCAGACGACTCCTAACAGAGGTGGGCGTCCCGCTGGCCAAGGTCGAAGACGCCGACCAGGGCCTTCCGAAAGATCAGAAAGACAACATCATCATGTCACCTGCCCCGCGGAATATTCATCCCCAGCGCAACGTGGAAAGAAGGAAGGCCAGGGTGGTGGCACTCCTACGCCGAGCAATAGAACTCCATGGCGGCAGCTGCTTCTTCGACGCGACCCAATATGGCAAAAGCAATAGTTTTGCAGTAGTGTCGATCAACCACAGGGATGCGACCGTTAACGCCGCTTCGGTACGAAGTTCGTCGTCGTGTGCGGCCGAGCGAGTGGCCATTGCTTTGGCCCTCCTGGACGACAAACATGCAAAGATCCTCAGCGACTCCAGGGCAGCCATCCGTGCCTTCAGCGTTGGCGCCGCGTGTAAAGAAGCGTGTCGCATCCTCGACGACAAAAGTATCGCCACCCACACTCTCACGTGATTCCCCGCTCACATGGGATTCATCAAGGGAGGCCCCACAAACCAGAACGAGCTGGCCCGCTCCAAGGCGCGACGTCTCGCTTTCCGCGACCGTGGATAACTCCCCCGTCGGCCCGCAATTGTGGAGAACAGAGATCAACCAACCACATATAACGAAATTACGCAGCATTTTTATCTCGGCAGAGGAGACTTTCCCCTTGCTCACAAGAAGTTAAATAGAGCGCAGGCATCGACTCTCAGATCATTGCAGACAGGTTCGTATCCCAGCCCGGCTTTATTAAATAAAATTTGTCCCGACACTGATCCCAGTAGGTCTTGCAGGCACTGCAACGAATTCGCTAGCCTAGACCACATGCTCTGGCGTTGCCCCTCGTTACGAGGCACCGACCACATCAACGAAGACAAGTGGTTATCCGCAATCAAAAGCCCCGATACCGGGGCTCAACTATGGGCTGTCCAGAGGGCCCACGATGAGGCGGTCGGGCTTGGCCTGACTGTCCCAACGTGCGAGCAGCCCGCTGCGCGCTGAGTCGTGCACCTCAGGACTTTCAATAAGTTTTGCATCCATCCATCCACTAGTCTTTCTGAAGGGCAAGCGTGTTGCAACATTGAAAACGTTTTATATGTCATATACTTTCTACTACTAACACAATATCCGTGCTGTAGGCTATTTCTTGACATTAATAAGAGAGGGGATAGAGCGTCCGAAAGCGCTGTCAGTGCTAAATATCTTAGATAACTGAAAGAGCGCAAATCGGTGCACTCGCAACCACACACACACAGACACTCTAGATAGTCCACCACACACAGCACTCACTTCCAACTGTTATAGTGCTCGTATTCAAGATCACATCATTATAGAAAGCATGCGCGACTGGTATCACGTCACTGAAGCCGCTATCAGGAAGCCATATGTTAGTCACAGCCTTAAATCTAAAAAAAAAAAAAATTGGGGCAGCTACGCACCAATAGTGCGAAGACTAAGGAAGTGGCGGAGCTCGTGGCGTTGCACTCCTCTTTTCCCTCCTCCTCACCCTCAATTCCCTTTCCCACTCCTTGCTATACTATACTACAGATGGCTTGCACTGACTTCACTGACACAGCCATGTTGGAGCACAAACATGATGGGACGCGAACTTTGTGATGTCACGTTAGAGTTATCAGTACATCGCATGCTGGTTCTTTCACTATTCATGCACAGAGGCTCAATAACGTTCCAGCGACGTCGTTATCACACTGAAGCGTGTAATCGCAGCGTGTTTATACTGCCTTGAAGTCATCTAAGCCGCCATGTTGGAGTTATGTTGTGCGTCCATGACTTCACGTGCAAGCTATCAATACAAGACAGCTCCACTAACGTGAAACCTGGGGAGGTGCGAAGCACCAGTGTTTCCTATAGGCATAGGCGTGCGCACAGGACGGGCAGGGGGGAGGGGGCGCCCCCCCCCCATACACCTAAGAGGGGGGAGCGCAAAGTCAGCCCCACACACTGACATAATAGAGAGGGGGGGGCGCTGCGACTCGGGGGGGGGGGGGCGCAATCTCAGCGCTATAACTGACATAACTGGGGGGGGGGGGCGCTGCGACTAACCTTCGCCCCCTCTGAAGAGGAACCCTGCGCACGCCTATGCCTATAGGGACACGTCATTAGCGATGAGAGGACAGCATCCTCTCATTATTACAGACAGCGTCGCAGACATCGTCCAGCGCCCATCGCAGAAACAGAAATGTTCCTGAGGCAACGCGCCGTCTTATATGCCACTCGGAGAAGCGCATGTGGCGCTGTCTCGCGCGGGAGAGCTAGCGTTCTCGCGAGTTTTTCCTGAGCGAACGCGCCGTCTTGTTCGCCACTTGCTTTACCGTGACGGGCGACGAAAGGAGACACCGTGACGGGCTACGACGACAGAAGACAGCGGCAGCCCGAGCGCATAAGGTGCTTCGCACCTAAAACGACACTTCCGCAGCAACGCACTTCTGCTCGTTCTTTCGAATGTAAAAGGCTTCTAGGGCAATACGTGCCGTCCTTGCGCTTTTGCCAAGAGGCTGCGCGTCATGAAACCGTGGCTGACAGCCACACGTAGGTGAGCGCGGGGGGGGGGGGGGGGCTATTGACCTAATAGGGGTGGTGCAAAGTCAGCCCCCACACATTGACCTAATAGGGAGGGGGGCGCTGGACTCTGGGGGAGGGGGGAACGCGATGTCAACGCCATACATTGACATAATTGGGAGGGGGGCGCTGCAAGGAACCTTCGCCCCCCATGAAGGGGAACCCTGCGCACGCCTATGCAGCCACAAGATGCGACATACTCAGCTAAGTGCGCGTACAGGTCATCATCATCAGCATCAGGCTGACTACGCCCACTGCAGGGCTAAGGCCTCTCCCATGTTCCGCCAATCAACCCGGTCCTGCGCTTTCTGCTGCCCCGTTATACCAGCAAACATCTTAATCGCATCTGCCCACCTAACTTTCTGTCTCCTCCTCACGCCTTTGCCTTCTCTTGGAATCCAGTCTGTTACTCTTAATGACCAGCAGTTATCTTGCCAAGTACAAGTATCTTCTTCTTTACTTTGTGTGCGTGCTCTCGCAATCGATCGTTTAAACCCGCAATCGATCGCTTTAGAAGGGAGTTGCTTACTCTATATTCCTCGGCAAACCAAGCGATGTCTAAACGATTGATTACGAGAGCACGCACTAACAATTCCTAGCCCTTCCTCTATGTGAAGATGGAAGTCCAGCGAAGCTGTTTGTTTTGTTTAATCACATTTAAAGTTTTCTTTCTTGACATAGCCATTCCCCTAGCAACGTCATCAGTTGCCCCTTGAAACCTATACTGGCCAGTAACAGACGCCAAGCGCGCCAAGTGCCGCCAGTATAACGGACGCCAGCATGAAGTGGCAGTCGCCAGTTCATGCACATGGACGGAAGGCGCGGCGACACCATATCTTTCCTCGACGACATTTACTTTTGGGAGGTGCTCCGGTACGGTAGGCTACACGCAGCCGTTGGTGATGGCAAACCGGGGCACATCTCCTTTAAAAAACGAGTCGCGATACGTCCCGCACACCGCCACTTGCTCGGAACAGTCCGATGACATACTGCCGGACTTTCGCCATTGCACAGTCACGGTGCAGTTGGTCACACACGCCGGAGATTGTGAAAATGAGTCCGGTGAAGCACAGACGATCTCGCATGCCGCACCACCGGCATAGGTCGGCAAACTCACTCATGAGTCGACTCACTCAGACTCACTCAGACTTAGATTGGGCCGTAAGTCTGAGTCTGAGTGAGTCCGCGTGAGTAAAGTTTTGGTGAGTTTGAGTCCGAGTGAGTCCGGCTGAGGAAAATTTTAGTGAGTCTAAGTCCGAGTGAGTTCTAAGCACAAAATATATTTCTTGGGTAAATATGAGTGAGCTCCCCTCCACCTTTTATTGCCGAGCTAAGGTCATATCTACTCATCTTCAGCGTTACTGTAAGCCTTATATCGGCTTACGCTTATACTCAAGTCTATTCACACATATGTCAACGCACGAGCGTTCATGCGCCACCTCGATATTTATTGATTTAAGGCCTGAGTTGTGTGTGTGTGTGTGTGTGGGAGGGGGGGGGGGGGAGTGCCATGACCTTCTCCCGCAAACTCTTTCACGGGAAGTTCTTGATGAAAATGTCTCGTGTGAGTCACGTATTTCATAAAATTGTCTTCACTGGATTGAAACCACTGATAACTCGAATTTGAAGGTATAAGATCAAAAGGCGTATCGTAAAGCACCGATTATGTGAGATATTAGCGTTAAAGAGAATTGGCGCGATGATCGAAAAGGCTCATTTTACGCTAACGGACTCATGAGTCGACTCACTCATGCTCACTCAGACTCAGGTCAAGCCGCGAGTTTGAGTCCGAGTGAGTCCGGTTTAGAAAAAGTTTAGTGAGTCTGAGGAACTTTAGCGCGGATGATGTGTTTTCATCAACATCTTGGGCACACTTTTTTACAGCGGAGCTGTTAAGCTTTTCGTTATTCCGTGTGGCGTCATCAGAAAACTCATCTCAGCTTGCAATAGCCTAGGTAAGCCAAGAAAGCTAATTAAGCCTAGTTACGCCAAGGTGATCTTAGCCCAGATTTATTAAGCTTAGTCAAGCCAGCCAATACAAATCGATAACCAATCAAAAGTCGAGGTAAGCCAAGCTAAAGCTAATTAAGCCTAGTTATGCCAAGGTGGTGTTAGCCCAGCCTAGGGCGTAGTCTTGTACATGTTCTGTGATATAACGTTCTGTCGCGCCGTACGGGATTGCTAGAGGCTTGTGTGATGGTCGGAATAGAGAACAGCAACCACTAAAGGCAGTGCTGTCAATCATTTTGTTGTCTGCTAGGCAAAGAACGGACACAGAACGGACGAAGACACCGTTCCGTCCGATAACGGTCTCCGGAGGACTTGGGATTGGATCGAAACGCAAGCGCTCGGGCCGGAGAATCAAATAGCCTGCTTAGTGGCTGGCTTAATCCAGCCTCGTGTTGATACTGGGTGCTATTCTGGACACTGTCGAATTCCGCCATATTGTCAAAATTTGTAACGGCGGCATTTTAAGCCAATCAGAGAGGCCGTAGCAGCCATCTGGGCCAATCATAGTTGACCCAGATGCATGGAGGAAAATTCTCGTGAAACGTCTCATGAAATTGACACCACCTAGCGCCAAATCAAGACATTAACACAAATAAATTGTTAAAGTCGTCGCGCTCTTCAATTTCAAGATTAGAAGAGCAATGGCTCCCAATATTTATGTTCGATTATAATAATTCTATGTTTCGTCATGCGTAGAAAACATTTCGGAATTCCCTGAGCTCGCCTATTGGTTTTTTCCTCCCTCTCGTTCTCTCGAGACGTTGCGTTCCGTTCTGTCACATAATGTGTACAAGATTGGGCCCCTAATTAAACTCAGTCACGCCAATCAATACCGATCGATAGCAAATCCATAGTTAATAAATACTGGTCAATAATCAATCAATACCCAATAAATCAAAAATGGCGCGAAATTCACGGCTATGCTCGCTTGAGCTTGGATACACGCTTAATACCGATCGATAGCTAATCTATAGCCAATCAATACTGATCGATAACCTATCAATACACTAAATTTTATGGAAATACCGACAAACGCATAGCCATGCTCACCTGAGCTTGGATACACATGTAGGACTGATCGATAGCCAATCGATAACCAATCACTACTGATCGATAACTAACCGATGCCGAGTACGACCTCGACGAACCCAGACGAGCATCACTTGGCCAATTTGGACTTCATCGGGCCAATCCATACCGATCCATAACCAATCAATACTGATCGATATGCAAAACTAATGGAACACGATATTGACTCCGGCTAGGCATGACCGTAACACATGCGAGCAAGGACTGGGAAAGGGAAGCGAGGGTGAGAATTAGGGAAAGGAGGAGGGCAACGACACCAGCTCCGCTGCTTCCTCAGTCTTCGCGCCACTAGTGCGTAGAGCTACCCCCCTTTTTTTCTTCCTTTTTTTTGCCATATCCTAGTCACAGACAGCTTCGCTGTAAAGGCTCGTTCGCACCTGCGACTAGCAATGGTCGCACGACCAAGTTTGTCTCAAAGCGACTGGTCGTTAATGGCTGCTGTGGTCGCAAAGCGACTGCTTTGGCTCAGTCGTGGAACTGCAGTCGCAAACCTCTGAACCAGTCAAATGTGCAGGAACAGGACGTCTGCTTATTTTACGGGACAATGGCAATGCGATCATATGTGAATTCTGTGTACCGACGCGTATAGATCGCACGCAGGTGTGAACATCGGTCGCGTAGAGTCGCTTTTTGATCGCCAGTCGCAAATGGTCGCGCCACCGGTGTTAGTCGCAGGTATGAATGAGCCTTTAAGTTGTTCTCTGCGGAAGTGTAGTTTTTTAAATTCAAGGCTGTGACCTACATATCCTGGCTTTCTGATAGCGGCTTCACTGACGTGACTCCAATCGCGCATGCGTAACTTTCTATAATGATGTGATCTTGCATACGAGTGCTTTGTGTGATGTACTATCTATAGTCGGATACAACTTAAGAAGTCCGGAGCCCAGAAGACCGATGTGCGGCAGCCGATTGCCTCCACGACTAAAGGAATAGTCCCGCCAGGGCTGGGCAAAGATACATTGAAATTGTATCGCGATACGATACAAGATACTCTGGCAAGAAGTATTTGAGATACAGATACAAGATACTCCCCGAAAAAATGTATCCGATACGATACTTCCCAATTGTATCTTAAGATACTTCGATACATTTGCAAATTTGCTATTATAGATCTCTATAATGAAGCAGCAAAGGCGTATGTACAAAAGCGTTGACTTGAAAATTTCGTAACTGCGACCAACTTTGTTTAATTGTAATGCAATATCTGACTGCATCCCGAAAGTTCTGTCATTCTTGTTCAAAGCCACTTCTTACACCCTGCTCAAAGCATACCAGTTTCATTCAGAAACAACTTATTGGGATTTGTTTGGCTGCCTAACCGACAGCTCCTTATACGCGGCGAGGTCAGCTTTTTTCGCTTGACACTTTCGTAATTTCGTAAAGCGAACATACCTGAGTCAAATAGCAAGGTGGTTCCGTATTAAACAACCACAGTCATCACGTATGCAGTGTGTTTCACGTAAGTAGAACCAAATATTTATAAGACAAGTGGTTAACTGCGACTGAATGAAACCAATGACATATGGTTTACCGTAATATGGCACTCGTTATGGCATTTTTTATATTGCGCCTAAATCGTTGATTAAAAAAGCTCAGTCATGGAACATTTTTAATATTCATTTTTGGGCCGAGTGCGTTTCGTCACGAATACAGCGCATTTAAAAACGACCAATCGATTTTTTATTTGCGTTGTACACAGTGAGTGGTGAATATTTTCCGGCTTTTTAAATGGAGCCCTCGAACTTGTGAAATAAAATCGCGTGACTATGCTCATGCGCTACCGTACTGCAGCGCTCAGAAACGTGCTTCGAGCGAAACAACCGGCGCGCGGACCGTCATGCTATCGCTTCTCATGGACGGTGGCGTTTGCTATGCCGTGTGCGGCCTTAAGAAATGTTGACGCACTGTGAAGCCGATACCTAAAGAAGCGGCCGCTCATTTCACCACGGTCCACGCGCCGGTTTGGTCGTTTTTGAATGCCCTCTACAACCTAACAAAGTGCACTTGGCCCTAAACTGAATATCTGAAGTGTTGCATATTTCATCTTAGTGAATTAAGGAACTAAGCGCAATATAAAAATACGCTAACGAGAGCCACATGACGCTAAACCATGTAGTTGGTTTTATTCGGTAGAGGTTAACCACTTCTTTGTAAATATTCGGTTCCAGTTACGCGAAACACCCTGTATAAACACGATACAGGTGGCACCTCTAGAAGCTATGACAATAGAGCATGATGTACCGTTCACTTAGATGTTACGGTCAGACAGTAGAAAACTGATTGCCTCAACTTAGATGTTAAGGACATAAAATTGAAAAAAAAAAACGTTCCGATGGAATGTAGTATAAAGGGGCTCGTGGGGACGCTCATGAGAAAAACGGAGTACTTTGCACTATATTCTCAAACCCCCTTCCTAATATTTTTTAAAGATTTCTTATGTTTTGCATTATTGTAATGCAAACTCAATTTCGCTATTTTACTAAATCGTATAAAGCAGAATTTTTGTTACTGCATACTCTACGCACGCTCAGATTATTTAACGTCCTTTCACTCAGACAGTTAAAAAAATACGACTAAAGCAAAGAACGTATTTTAGCGGCTGGTTACAAAAGGCGTATAACAGCAGGGTTGCCAATGGTGGCTACTTTTCGCCAAATTGGCGAATTGGAGAGGCCCGTGGCGACCTAAAATTATGAATGGCGACATGGCGAATTTTTGGCGATTTTCAGCTTAGGTCTCCACTGAGTTATGCATCCTAAGCTCAGTGCCTTCCCAACGAATGAGCGGCACTATTCTCTGTATTTTTCTGCGTTTTGAGGTGCACATTGCGCTCCGTTCTGCATGTCCGTCCTCTAACTCGTGTGTATCTCCTCAATTCATCTAGATGCTTCTAATTCAATCCATCTAGATTCATCTGGATGCTTCAGAGCTTCGCTAAAGTTTCGCTTTTGAAGGGGCTAGATGACGGGTTGGTCGTGTGTTCCGGCCATTTGTTCCGCCAAAGCTCCAACTATTCTGAATAGCTTGGCGACCTATTCACCGCTGCAGTATCCCCTAATCGAGCTCGTATAGTGAAGATGGGCGGATACGCGGGTGTTCGTGCAATAAAAAATTATTTATTCAGGCATTTTCTACTGTTCTCGGTGAGCGTGTGCAATGAAAACAATTGCTATATAACATTTTACAATGTCTACCTGTTCAATTATAACGCACTGGATTGACGCGGGTAGATATAAGTGATTATATATGAAAGGGACAGTGGCATCCGGTATCATATTAGTTCACACTGAAAGGTATAAGACTCACTAATGAACGATACCTGTAAGAATTCTGTCTTACTACTTTCAATAAACCTGTTAATCCTTTTTTTCATATAAGGGGATGTTAAGCTGTCTACAAACAACGCCTTCGCGGTTTTCGCCCAAGGTTTACCACACTTTTACCTTTGAAACAAGCGGACAGGGATGGAAGGATATCATGAGCGTTTTATCCTTTCATATTTGCGCCGCCGCGCACATCTTGCGGCTAGTCGGAGAACCAGGTGCACCAAGCACTCCCATGGTGAAGGGGCGATGCGCCTGGCATTGAGAAATGTCAATATACTTTAAGGGCTTTGAATGGCATTGTATTCTACGGGGCTATACATCAGTGGAAGTTCTTATTACTAGGATATGCCGCACATATCTAGAATGGCGACTTTTTTGGCGAAATTTGTAAAAAAATGGCGACTTTTGGCGACTTTCTGCTCGTCGTTTGGCGACATTTACTCGAAAGTCAGTGGCGACCCTGTATAACAGTAAACAGATGGGCAAGAACTATACCGAGGCCTACGTAATGCATGTAATGCTAACGGAGTACAGCAAAGAGAGCAATTGTGCTATAAATCAAATTATCATTAAAATAACTCCTTCAATAATTTAGCAGGAAGAACAATGATACAGTACGCCAATATATCTACTGTTACGTAAATGCTTGTTCTACTGCATCTAGCATCGGCACCGGTGGTGTCATGGTTGTTAGAATCTCATTTGCATATAAATCAACCTCATCATCAAGCTTACATCCACGAAATCTTTCAAATCGCTGATGTGTGATAGCCGCGAGACGTAAATCAACCCCAATCTTGCATTATTGAGACTTCGCAATAAAGCACCACGCAAGACAAACTTCGATAACGACACTTTAGCGGCATCAGAATTTGAGCGAAAGACGCCGCACGCATTGGAGTACTCAGCACAGTACAGTGGCTACGAACAAATGTCATGGCACCGACACAATTAAAAAGAAAGAAAACATCGAGAGAAAAACGCCGGCTGCGTGTAGACGTTCGCGCGCCTGTTCTTGTCGAGGTGGCTCGAGTGCCATCACGTGAGTCTGCTCCACGAACAGCGACGCGTAGACCTAATCGCCTGTGCTCGCTGGAGCACTCTAGCAGAAAGACCAAAGAATGTCACTGTCGTTATTCTAAAAAGACAGGGCGTGCAAACACGGACACAAGAAAGAAGTCTGGACAAAGAAAGAAGTCTGGACACCACGGCGTTTGTGGTGTCCAGACTTCTTTCTTGTGTGCGTGTTTGCACGCCCTGTCTTTTTAGAATGAATACTTACCAACTAGCTCAGCTCTCTGTTACTCTAAGCGTCACTGTCGTTAGTTTTACCTTATTCTGGTGGCATAGTGGCAGCAGTATGACCTTGAGAAGCGGAGTTCAGCCAACGTTTATTGTTTCGCACGGTCAGTATTTTGTATCTTTAGATACACGATACATTATTGAATGTATCGGAATACAGATACAGATACTCGTTTTGTAAGACGTATCGCGATACAGATACAAGATACCCAAAGAGTATCTAAGATACATGTATCTTCGATACTGCCCAGCACTGAGTCCCGCTCATGCACTCAGAAATGTTCTCCGAAGACGGGGTCACCGGCCGTCCGGCTCATGACGTCAATCTGGAGTGCGCGGTAATTGGGTGCAGTCTTGTACGCATCCGCCTTTGAGGAGCATATGCCGCGGACTTCTAAAGTTGTATCCGACTACAGTGTGTCTGTGTGTGGGTGTGTGCGTGGCTGTGAATGTGCCAAATTGCGCTGTTTTAATTATCTAATATGTGTTACCAACTAGCCCAACAGTAAGTTTCCTTTTTTTTTTAATGCCAAGTATTGCCGGGGGAAGCCCATCGTTTTGTTTTTTGACCGTGAGGGCGTACAACAATGCACACATTATGCCGTCAACATTATTCTGAAGCCTACTCCTTGCAAAGTGTATACAACGTCAATCACGCAAAGCGGAATAGTTACACAGGTTTGGCTTCGTTGTGTTGATTTCAACGGCGCCCCCACTTTATTGGCACAGGCAATGAAGCTGCTGACAGTCTTATACTGACTATGCAATTGAACTTGACACCAGGCTCCGAAGCGCTCGTAAAAAAGTAGTCAGTGTTTTTCACTCTTTCTGGTCTATACACCGATGAACTCTTTGTAGTGCCTTACAGAAATGAAACGTTCTTACTAAATTTTAAAAAATGTTTTTTACTGGATCAGGTTTAGTGCATGCTGAGGGGGAACTCTGAAACACGGTGCAAGTTATAGAATGTTTTCCATCCTTACTGTACGCGTAGCATCAGATACTGCTTGCTTAGATGTCCCACGGTTTCACTACAGAGCGCAGGGCTATCATTTCGAGATTCAATAGAAAATGCGCCGCGCACTTACACAGCTGATTCGTCATGCCTCTGAAGGCCAGAGTTTAAAAAAAAATGGGGGTCCTTGTCTGTACAGTGTCTGGTGCCCCAATATACCAGATAGAATCTCGAGAAACTTTTAAAAGCGGCACCGCGCCAGCAGTATACGCTGTCTTTTAATTCCATCATGGGAGATTGTACTTGCCACGTAAGGCACGCCGACGCATTGTTTAGGCACCTGATTTTTTTTTATACTTCACCTCAGCAAATGGCATCTACAAAAGTTCGATAAGTAACGTTAGCACCGAACCGTTTCCCAAGAGCGAGGACTGTGGCTATAGCTCCATTAGTCCCTTACTCGGTCAAGCACTGTTAGACAGTATATATATACCAAACAATTTAGAGGTTAATGTCTCGTCTCATCCTAGCGCTCACGAGTAACCCAGATTCAATAAGCAAGTGACAACGCTCATCAACACCATTTGAAAGCTTCGTACAGAGGTGTGCGATTCGTGGAAGCGGCGCTTAAGTTCTCAGTCTGCTCCCTTTCAGCACGAGGGTTATTCAAAAGGTAAGGGCCGTTTGGTACCCCCCCCCCCCCAAAAAAAAATAATAAGTATTCGTTAGTAAAAATTTTTATTGGCTGGTTTAGTTTAGCACAAAACTACTTCACTTTTCTGTATAATCACCGTTAAATTCTAAGCATTTTTGTACCGCAGCACCAGTTTCTTTAGCCCCTCTGCATATAGATGCTTGCCGCCTGGGAATTCTTTGCTGTTTGAATTGGTCGGTAAGCATTTTTAGTACCCACCTTGCACACACTCTGTGATATATGCGCTTTCAGTTACAATCATGCAAATTGTAATGCGGCTGACAGAGGAAAATCATCCGACAGCCGACTAACTGTCAGTCGTCGATCTAATCGCAATTCCCGGTCCACTTGTTGAACAGTGTCATTGGTCTGGATTCTGGCCCTTCCACTCCGCTCTTCGTCATGCATATTTGTCGGGCATTTGTGAAGTCTCGACACCATTTTTATTACCTTTACTCCACTCATCACTTCATGTCCATAAACTAGGCACAACTCCGCATAAATTTGAGAAGCTGATGATCTTTTTGCAAGCAAAAATCAAATTACAGCTCGCACTTCACAACAGGCGCGAGCAACGATTTTCGCAGACATTGTCGTTTGCATTACCCGACAAGCAGACGGCTACTGACTAAAAACCAGACCCGTAGCTAGGAATTTTTTCCGGTGGGGTGGGGGGGGGGGGGGGGGGCACTTGCTGAAAGCCTTGAAAAACACCTGTTTTTATTATTTTTTCGGTAAAACACCCCTCTCCATCAGAATTCCGGGGGGGGGGGTCTCCTTGCCCCCTCCCCCCCCCCCCCTGGCTACGGGCCTGGTCAGAACAATATCTTCAGTACCTTCTCGAAGAATTAACAGATGGCGCTGCACAAATGAATCTTCATTCTGACGTGTAAATATTTAAATATTAGCGAACGGCCCTTACTTTTTTAATAGCCCTCGTATTTGTTTCACTTGTTCGTATGCGCTTCTCGAACGTTGCACTCCCGCCAATTGCTCGCCTAGCGTACTGATTCGTTTAATTATTAGCAGACAATTTATTTTGCAGCGTGACGCTCGTAAGAAAGTGCCGCTCACTTTTACACGCTATCCGTGCGCCCGCAACCCACATAATTTTCATCCTTCTTCTGTGATTAAAAAAAAATGCGAAATAGCCTTCACGGCGCTGTTTTTTTTTTTTAATACAAGTGAGCCAATACCAGCAAGCACTTACATGCTGGTGTCTTTTGTGTGCCAAAAGGTGAACATGAAATATCGCGATGTGTCACCGTAAGTGCCTATGAGCAAGCAGTTATATGCTGATGGCTATGCCCATGTTTCAGGAAAATTCAGCGAGCATTGCGACATCTTCATCAACGAAAGCAAGTGCAACACTATCAACCGAGACCTGTTTGAGCTCATGGACATCCACATAAGCCCTCTGGAGGTGAATGCGTTTAACATCATATGGCATCTGAAGCCGCAATTCATAAGTGCATTTTCTATTTGCTAAAACAAGAAACGTAAAGCGTGTGAGAAATGCTTGCAAGTGAAATGCAGAAATCGGAGAATGTCATTCGCAACAATATTCTTACAGAAATTCTTATTATTATTTGCAACAACGCTGAGCTGAACTGAATTAGTGGCTCGATAATATACAAGCAGCTGCATGGTGCAAGAGTACGATATGGCGTCACGATCTGTAGAACACCACGCACATTACAAATCAGTTCTGTGGAATCCCGCAAGCCGGCGGAAGGGTTAAGAAAGGAAAATCGACAACCGCCCATTTGTAGCACGAAGCCACATGGAAATCCAAGAAACCGAGCGTGGGCCACGCAGTAATGTTGAATGCGCTATTGTGGAACCAGCACAGTGCACATATTTTATGACAACAACCTGTCGTTCGCCTTATGCGCGCAACGAATAATAGAGATTTTTAGCAAGTGACGGAAATACCGTACGCAAATACGGTAAGGCATTACGGTAGCGTTCCTCCTTTCCCGCTGGTTGTGCTTTTGCCGCTCCCCGTTCCAGTGACAATGCGTACCCCAAACGACAGGTGTCTCGTTAACAACGCGTAGGCTGACGGGCATCAATGAGGCGTGACAACCCCACAGCAATTTTTGAAAAAGCTTTTGTGGTGTTGGATTGCCTTCACCCAACGTTGCCTTCACCGGCGGAAGGTCGACGACCTGGAAAGGAGGACCGGTAACGTCATACGGTAGTGTATTTGCGTACCGCATTTCCGTATCTGGCTAAAAACCTCTATTAAGTTAACAGCGGTCACGGACGCGCACAACAAGCAAACCGCAGTTTTAGGGTCATTGCAAAAGTATAGCGCGAATCAATGCCGTAAGCTGGTTTAATTACATATACATACCCGTCAAAAGAAAAAAGTGCAGTCTTTCACATTTTACTTTATCTTGTCATTTCATCTGACCACTGATAATGTGGCAAGATTGATGTCTTATAACCTCAGACTGAAACGACGCGCGCCACTCATTACACAACTTGCTCGTTTTACGGTGACCAGGCTTTCATCGTTAATTAGAACTAACAGACAGGAAAGAATATAAAAGGGAGAAGGCAGGGAGGTTAACCAGGCAGAGGCCGGTTGGCTACTCCACGCTGGGGGAAAGGGAAGGGGAGTGGAAAGGAAGGTATAGGGGACGTTATTTGTAGTAATTATGATGTAAATGTGAAGAAGATAAAGAGGAAGAAAAGAAAAGTTTATCTTTTCGTCCACAAACTTTCTTCATACTTACATCATAATTACTACAAATAACGTCCTCTGTACTTTCCTAGGCTTTCTTGTCTTTTAGTTCTAATTAATGTTGTGTCTAGCAAAGAAAAAAAGAGCCCTTAAAATCCCATTTTTTCCTTCAGGCTTGCATCGTGTGGCATATGCGTATCTATAAAAAGGTTGGGGGGTGGGGGGTCCGAAACCTGCTTCCGAGAAATTGTTCAGTTTGTATGCGTACATGTACATGCGAACATACAAAATACACACACGCACTTACTTGTAAAATGGTCGAACCCCCCCCCCCCTTCAAATTATATCTCCAGGCACATGCCCATTCGAGTGGCCCACTCTTCCACTATTTGCTTGTACGCTTAATAATCATTTTAAGCCGTTACACATAGCCATAGCTTGATATGACCGTTACATCCAGAAGGCATGGGCCAATTGCCGCTAACCACTGAGGTGCCTCGACGGCTGCCCATAGCGAACAGCTGACTCAATGTTAACCCCAACGTCACGAGGCAACTCGGTGGCAGGGCGTCCCGTACGTTTCCGCCTAACTCGACAGACGTCACGAAGGACTGTACGATGTTATTCCTAAAACGCACAATGACTGCGTAGCGCACACCCACGCTGGGGCCGCAAGCGTCGCATTCGCTCAGCGTAGTGAAACAAGGCGTCCTTTCTCGCACGCCGAGTGCAAAATAAGTGCCGAACACGAGGCTAAATGCTAAGTTTACCAGTACATGTCTCGAGCAATTTCATAATTCATAGAGGGGGCACATAAAATTGAGAACCCCGACAAAAGAGTTCATCGTTGTGGGTTAAGCGTAGATGAATACGAGAGTTCCGAGTGGTGCAAATACGTATCATTCAAAAGCACCTGTGGCCTATTCTTCATGGATATATAAAGATTACCTGTCCGCGATATAATCAGCCCGTTTCTATTCACAGTATACCGCAAGTTGTCTATAGTGTCGAATTAGCTTCTTTAAAATAAACATTGAACGATACACGCTCCTTGTGCGTCCTTGTGTGCTCGAGCATGCGTTGTTTAAGCTGTAGTTTTATCCTTTTTTTTACATATCGGCACCCCATGATGTCCAGCCTCCGTTCAACCGACCTCGGGACGTCCTGACGACAATATGGGGCGCCACGTGCCACCCCTGGGACATCATCGTGGCGCGCTCACACTTCTTTGCCGTCTCCGACGGCGAGTGGCTCGTGTTTGACAACATGGGCGCCTACACGCTCGTCAGTGCCTCGGGTTTCAACGGCTTTGGCTTCCCGCGTGTCCACTACATCACCTCGGCTGCATGCTTGCGGCTCGTGGAGTTCACGGTTGATACGACACGAGTGCGAAGTGGCTACGGACACCTCGAACGAACGCTCGAGCAGCGTCCACTATAAGGTTCCGGCATGCCGTGCACAAAAAACACCCGTACCCTGAATTAGTCACCGCAATGCGCTGCGGGTCTTCGCCCAACGCTGGTGACCTTTCATACCAATTTCGTACTAAGAAACAAAGTGATGCGAAGGGCTGAAGTGAGTGAAACAAAGAATAGCACGCTTCGTTTTTTCAGTCGCAAGTGGCGGCGTTCGTTACATCCATCTCAAGCACAACCAGAGGCAACAGCAACGGCAGTCTATGCATATAAACTTGCTCAAACTCAACCACGGTGTCTGGCCCCATTGCATGCTGCAGCGACGCTCTGCTTCGCCTATGAGAAATACGGACTGTTTCGGTCTGATGCAAGGTGTTCTGTCTATTTTAAGTCATCCTCGTACCTCTATTTGTGTCTCAGCATATATGTTCCATAACACTTGTGGGCGATATAGAGGGCATTTTTTGGACAATGCGTTTTTTTATAAGTATGCTTTGAGAGTAAAAGAAAAAGATTGATCAAAATTGGATCTGGGCGGGTTACGTAATGCGAAGCACAGATAGCAGATGGTCAGCGACGGAATGGATACCAAGGGATGGGAAACGCCGTGAAGGACGGCAGAGGATCACGTGTAGGGATGACATTAGGAAACTTGCAGGCACAAAATGGAATCAGCTCGTGCAGGACAGGGGGAGACTATTGAGAGAGGTCCTGCAGTGGGAATGAGGGGAAATGCATCTGCCGTCTTTGCAGACGAATTCTCTGTCGAGGCGGAAACGCAGTGCCGTTGCTAAAACTATTTTGAACAAACTAACCAACAATAATTTGTTAACTTCAAAATTACCAAATTTAGGGCAGTTGTTTATAATGAAAAGTTCTAGGGCATCACGTTATATGGCGTACCCTATTTTTAGAAATTGAAAAAGTTTCACATAATTTCAGATATTCATCATCAAATTTCAAGGCTCCGAGTGCGCCAGGAGAGCGAAAAGGCGGCTGCTTTGTTATGTCAGAGTGGATTGCACTGTGACACTACGTAATGAAATTTAGATGAAGGCGCCTCCCGGCCGTATCTTGTCGGGGAAAGGGGCAAGTCATCTCACTTGCAACAGCGGACCGCTCTACCCCTAACTGAGTGTGATGTTTGGTGCTCATCTATTTCTAAACCGCAATTTTCACATTTCCTTTCACTGTACAGCGTAAAACTCATGGGCACCCATCGCGGCGTTTCTTCTTGCAGGCAATGCAACAGGCGAAAGATTCAGAAATAATCGGAGAAGTACCACACACAACAAGCAAAGAATAAGCGGGGCGCATGTCTAATTTAGACGGCTTGCCGTATTTCCGCGACGCCCATTCATTCAAATTTCGTCACTTGTCCGTCATGGGGCGTTTCCGTCTGGCTTACCAGAGCGGCCGCCATTTTTGCGCTCCCGGCGCGCTCAGTTTTGAAGCTCGGCTTTTTAAAATAACTAGTACAAGCCAACAAAAAACTTGAGGCTTCAGGCCAGCTCAACAGGTAAGGTTGGAACGTGCTGAAACTGCGACCTGCCCTCGCTTCGCATTCATCCACGCGCCATATCCGCTTGCAGTGCACACCTTTGTTCTCTTACCACAAAGGCCCACTTTTTTTAAAACGTCTCAAAATTCCTCAAATTACTAAAAAATTACTCAAAAGCCAGTTTGTATATTTACATTACGAATGCTTTTTTTAAATGTTACATTCAAACTTTGAAAGTGGCGGGTTTTATCCCGGCTGTGGCGGCCGCATTTCGATGGAGGCGAAATGCTAGAGGACCTGTACTTCGATCAGGCGCACGTTAAAGAACCCCAGGTGGTCGAAATTTTCGGAACCTTCCAGAGCTACAGCAGGCCTCATAATCATATCGTAGTTTTGGCACGTAAAAACCCCAGATATTATTACTTTGAACCCTCAAGTTTTAAGCTCTAGCGTAATGTACTCGGACGTGTGGATAAAGCTAATAATAATTTCTGGTGTTTTATGTGCCAAAACCACGATATGATTATAAACAGTGTGGGCGGTAATGCGTTACAAGTAACGGCGTTACCGGTAACGAGTTACTTCTTTCAGTAACTTTACTAACGTACTCGTTAATATTTGTCAACTGTAACGGGTAACGTCTACCATTTCTCGGTAACGCTGGGTGTCGCTTTACTCGTTACATTTTATTCCGATTATCCCGGGAGTATTACGCAAAATTCATTCGCCTTGTAGGAGCCGCTTTACCAGAGCTCGCCCCGACGTTATAGCGGCGGACTGCTGTCGGCCCGCCAAACGTCGACAAAGCGACCCCGCGTGGGGTCCTTTGTTGTGCGGGGGAAATTGCAATGGGGAGCAAACTGCCGAAATTTCTTGAATGAATCTTCTATACTTTCGGCTACCTTCCTATCGAGGTTCAAGTTGTCGTTGACTGTCGATGAAGTGAAGCGAAATGCAGTCCTCGTAACTGTCAAAAGCGAGCTGTCGAGATTTGCTTGGCTGGTGAACATCAAGACTCGGTGTGAGCTCCAACACAACGGAGGATGACTTCTCCGGAAATTCCTTCTCGACATCATCGCCAACTAAAGATGAGAGACTGCCTTCTTACCTTTGGTGCCGCATGACATTGCAATGACGGGCCCAAGAAAAACTTTCCGCGCGTTCATCAGCTCTTCCTGAAAGTGAATACACGAGTACCCATAGCGCATCCGTCGAGCTCCTATTTACCGCATATATATGTGCGGACGTATTCGCTAAGAAGCGAGTCAAGCTGTTCGATGACAGCTTTGAAATGCAGCTGTTGCTTACATTTAGCAATCTGTAGTTAGATTAGGAAGCTGTCCCTGCAATACTCTAGCACTGTTAATAAACTTAGTATTCAAAATGAGTTTTCATTCTTGCTATCTGCAACTGCGACTGCGTTTCTCGTTATTGAATTTCTGAGCGAGCGAGGCTAACCATGAACCTACACGTACGCAGTTGCAATATTTGCGGTAATTATGCAGGTTAAATCGAAAAAAAAATTTCATGCTCGTACATACCTTTTCCTCAGATTTATGCCCTTTAAGCGATTCTTTATTGCTACAGTATTTGCGCATTTATTTTGTAAACAGAAGCACGCCGTCATAATTACTGAAAATTTGTCCAGTGATGTTTTCTTTGCTGAGAGCGTCGATGATGAAATCGACCACTTTTTGTGTAATGTCCGACTGCGAAATATGGCTTTCCCATGTGGCACAGAGTCAAAAGTCATCTCATATAACTGTACAGGCAACCTTAGGCCACTATAGTACTGTCAAGGAACAGCGCATTTGTGCAAATTATTCTCGTTAAATCAGTACGCCGGGTAAAATTGTTGTTTGGGCTAGAACTTTTATGCGAAATATGAATATGAGGTTTATAAAGTTGCTATTGTAGGTTCCTGCTGCGAAAATGCACTCATTAGGATTTCTGACTACGGAGTAACGGCAGAAGTAACGTCCACTGTTTTTTTCGGTAACGCGTACAACACTGATAATGAGGCACGACGTAGCTGAGAGCTCCCGGAATTTCGACCACCTGGAGTTCTTTAACGTGCACCTAAATCGAAGCACATGGGCCCCTAGCATTTCCGCCACCATCGAAAATGCGACCGCTGCGGCCGGAATCGAATACGCTACCTTCGGCGTCAGCAGCCGAGCACCGTAACTCTACCCCTACGGCGGCATCGATAAAGCTGGTGAATCGCAGAGATTAATAATGGCCTATAGTTACTCGAGTCAAAACGCTATATAAGCGCCCGTTTTTAAGCGTATCACTATGGCTACATCAGGATGTACGTACATGCGTTAGCACACGTTTACCTGAGGAAGAGCGTTAACGCACATTCATCCGAGTATACATGTAGTTTTTATCGGAAACCACCTGCATTCGGTAGTGCATAACTTAATAATATATTCTGGTCAATTCTGTGAAAACGGAACATTATTTACGGTCTGGCGGTGCATCAGTTTCCATGGGAGCAGAAAGCCCGTCGGAGCATGCCGATTGGTGCGTTGCATCCTTTAAAATCAGCGTACGAACAAATGGTACGCGCTCGTAGTAATGTTTAAAAAAAAAAAAACACTAAACTCTATAGCGTCTGCACTTGCTCAGCGTGGTCTAACGGTAAAACGACTGAGGGACCTATAGCGACCAGTAAAAGGTGGCTGCTGCATCAAAGAAGCGGTATACTTATATTTGTGCGCAATGTCAGCAAGACACAATGGCCCACATTTTCCTTCAGCCACTGAAAACTAGCTTTGTTCTTCTTAAAAGAGTGAATAATGTGATTATCGGGAGCACGATTTGGAAGCTAATGCGACTGGTAGCTTCCAGCATCACCAAAACTATAACATCGCTGACAGGGATTTGAAGGAATGCATTGTAGTCTCGAAGAACAGCCACGCCTATATCCTTACTAGATACATTTTACTCTGATACAATTGTTATGTACTTTGCCCATACTGAAGTCAATCCACAAAGAATCGAACATGAGCCACTAAACTGTAAATGTTCCTTTGATTCAATTGTCAATTCTGTTCTTTTGTTATTATTTACAGCTAACGACCCGGTAATACCAATAAAGTAACAAAGGCGGAGCGCAGCTATAGGACTATTTACTTACGACGCTTGGAAACTGATACGGGGTGTTTCGGATAAAAGGCACCAAAAAAAAAATTGGCCGCGTATCTGCGTGCTTCGCTGCAAATGTCGTGTAAAGACGATAGAAGAGGCGCTGTGTGAGATATGGACGCCATCTGGCAATACGTCGGGAAACATGAGTGCTGTGTTGCGTGCTGGTAGTCCCGGCGCAGCAGCAGGCGAAGACCGGCGGTGACCAACGCGACCGGCGGGGACGCCAGCCAGCCCGAAAACGCGGTTTGGCGCGAAGCGCTGAAGCAGAGAAACGTCCGCACTCAACGAGTACTCTCCACACACACTTTTATTTATACGTCGCCTGGGTAAAACAGGAACGCCAGAGCGGCGCCCACAACCGGCAGCCTGAAGGCCGCCCACAACGCTGCTTTTTCATTTTTGAAATATTTTTTTTCACCTCCTTGGCCTTCTCAAAACTAAAGTTTTTCAACACCAACCCATGGCATTCGTACAGTGCAATACAGAACCGAAACCGAAACACAACAATGAGCTCGTGCGAAGGGCACGGAGGAAGGCAAATTTCAGCGCAGTCGCAATTTCAGCTTTGTTGAAACAGCGCTCACTAGACGACGACAAAGTAAAAGAAGGCACAGGACAGGCGCTGCCTGTCCTGTGCCTTCTTTTACTTCGTCGTCGTCTAGTGAGCGCTGTTTCAACAAAGATGAACGCATACCAACTCGCTCAAGCTTCCATTCTTATGCATTTTCGGGAAACTAGGGTCCTTAAAATTACGTATGTATGCATTTTCTATTAAAGGAACACGCCACCTAATACTTACCTAGTGATGTTGCACCTCAGATATGCATGATATTTACTTTTTGATCGACAACGTTCACAAGTATGAACAGCCGTACCAGTTCAAGACGGCTGGCCCTTGGGCAAGTGGTTCAACTTTGGCCGAGTGGCTGAATCGAGGGACGTGCCGACAAACAGAAAGACAGACAGACAGACAGACAGAAAGACAGACCAAAATTTCTGCGTTTAAGTTCCCCAAGAAAGACTATCGTCTTTAATAAGCATAGGCGCTACTCGTCTCCACTTAGCGCAATATTGTTCTAAGCCATATAGTGCACGTCAGAATATTTATTCCAATCCGCAAAACTCGGCAATTAACAAATATTGCTTAATGAACTTTTTAAGTATTAACTATAGAAGAAAATCTTCAATACAAAATTTGTAGCGCTTGTTCAGAAACATCGAATTTTGCGATCTATGGTAAGATAACTCTCCTGCTTAATTTTTTTTTTTTTCTGGACTTTCTTTAAAGCTCGCGCATTTTAAAAAATACCACGTGGCTTCCGCCTAACGCGCGGCGCTTTTAGTGGCCTCAAGCATAAGTTGAACGGATTATCAAAGGCTGATTCACGCACGGACATCGATTGAGCAGGGCTATCGGTGACTGCGATGTACAGGCGCTCTCAGAATAATTCGGAACGCCGGACACGCAGCAGCGCGCCGGCGGAGTATGCGCGCAGAAAAGTAGTACTATGGTCTGCGCGTGCGCGGTCTCCCTAGCAAGCAAACGTTGCTCCGTATTGCACCTAGATTCGCGTTGTGTTGCTACAAAACGGTGCCCTGTGTGTCCCTTAGCGTTTTGATAAAGGGCGCTTGGTGGGTGGTGTCTGTGAGAAGCCGCGTGTGCGCATGCACGCGCGATGGAGCAGAGCCGTCGTGCGTGTTCGTGTGCTTGGATGACACTTTTCTTTTACTACTTTGCTTCATATTTATTATTTGATCAGATTATTTCCGGGAGGCGACTGTGACTAGCGCTCGCAAAGGACGGTGGTTTCATCTGATGCAACCGTGAACATATCGGTGGCCAGATTGATAAGGAGATACGAATATATTTGGAACACGGTGTAAGAATATTCAGGTGTTGACACTGCGCGCGCCTAAGCGGCCAGAAAACGTTCGGTCGTCGGTCCGTTGAGCGGTGCGCCTTCTAATGGCTTGAGGCGGAGAGCGCCCGCGAGTAGCCGAATCACGGTGGTGCTGCGTCATCGCCGCCGCGCTCGCCTTGTGATAATGCTAAAGAGCACCTAGCGCTACCATTTTGGTACAAGACAACGCCAGTCTAGATGCACTAAGGAGCGAAACTAGCTCGCTAGGGAGGCCGCGCATGCGCACACCGTGCGTGCATTTATCCGCCGGTGCGCTCCGCCGGCGAGCGGCTGCATGCTCGGCGTTCCGAATTATTCTGGGAGCACCTGTACGTTAAGCGGCAAAAGGAGCATACCATTTCAAGAACAAAAAAAATTCTTCAGCGAAAAAGCGGCAGCCACAGAGCAAATGCCATACGAGACCGTAGGCAGCATCGGATGCAGTGTAGGCATTTTTTCTTTTCTTTTCGCACCAATGAAGAAATACATTGGAAAGCGCGAGGGTGACAGCGTGATCAAGGACCGAGATAAGAGATTGACTCACACGTGACGGCCTCTCATTCGTAGATTTTTTTTTTTTTTAGACGGTACGCCCCTACCATCATTTCGCGTCCATCGCAGTCACCGATAGCCTGCTCAATCGACCTTCGTGCGCGGAGCAGCATTTGATAATTCGTTCAACTTACTTTTGAGGACACTAAAAGCGCCGCGCGTTAGGCGGCAGTCATGTGGTATTTTTATTAATTTGTGCGCTTCAAAGAAAGGCCGGAAAAAAATTAAGCAGGGGAGTTATCATAGATTGAAAAATTCGATGTTTCTGAACAAGCGCTAAACTTCTGTATTCAAGATTTTTCTCTATACTTACTATTTTTTTGTTTGTTTTGTTTGTTTATTAATACTGTTAACCCTAGAAGGGTCATTACAGGACTGGATCAACAATCAGATACAGTTCAATAAAAAAATATACACGCGACGTAAATGTGAACATGATTTCAAGGGCACTGCAGCATGCTTGCTTCAGAGATATGCAAAAAAGAGAAAAGGAAGAAAAGAAATAAAACAAAAAAACAACACAAATGTACTCGTCGAGACCACATCGTAACGTTAATGATTAGTGCTTGTAAATGCCGAATGACCCGAATAGGCGAGAGTATGAAGCTCGTTTAAGAATGCAGAAATGGAGGAAGAGGAAACCAGTGAGTCGGGCAGCATGTTCCATTCATTAATTACTCGTGGAAAGTAGCTATACTTAAAGGAGTCGATTCGCGTCAATGGAGGTTCAATATACATACTATGCCTGTGCCTGAAACGTGGATTCGGTGATAATCTGAAAAAGTCGGGCCCATTAATCTTAAGCTTGTTATGGACAATTAAGAACATGAATTTTAATCTTTCCACTGCTGTCCTTAATTCTAAAGCAGGAAGATTTGCATTTCGGCACAGTTCAGTAGGGGAGTAACAGCGACGATATTTGTTAAAGATAAATCTAGCTGCTAGACGTTGGACTCGATCTAATTTGTGTCGATTCATTGCCGTGTGAGGGTCCCATACTATTTTTGCATATTCTATAATGGGTCTTATTAAGGTTGTATATGCTAAGCTTTTAATTAGAGGAGTTCCACTACGTAGCTTGCGTCTTAGACGCAAGCTACGTAGTTCATTACGCAATCTTTGTTAATTGCCGAGCTTTGCCGATTGAAAAAATATATCCTGACGTGCTCTATATCGCTTAAAACAATACTGCGCTAATTGGAGACGCATAGCGCTTATGCTTCATGTTTTAATACTTGGTGCTTTTTAGCTGAAACACCCTGTATATCTGCTACATTACCTCGGCTCTGTGTATACCTAAGGGTGACCAGTTCATACGGGACATCCTGGTTTTAAGCGTGGGAAACGCCACAAGCCCTTCAATCATGGGACGGTCCAGTTCTTAGCGCGCTTCTCTCATTTGCTTGGCCCGAGAACGTCGCCAGCTGCTCCTATACTCCTAAGATATGACTGTACGAAGCATATGACAACGGCAGAAGGGCCGGTCTTGCTGCAGTATATAGCCGTTCGCGCGCCGATTAACTTAAACCGTCGGTGGCGTCAGTTGTTGCTCTAGCGATGTTCGGCTCCAGGAGCGACTGCAACTGCGGGACAACAGCGACATGGGCTCGATAACGGTGCTTGCCTCTCACGAGTTCTGGAACGTAGCCATGCACGCATCCTATGGAAATAGGCGTCGAGCTTACGATAGTGTTTCATCGACGACTGTCTCTCATTATTTAAAAATAAAGCGAAGAATTCGATACTAAATGACAGCATTGAGCATTGTTCATTGTTTTATAGAGCAATGAGTGCATTTGACCAAGTGTTCCTTCTAGAGGTCATTGCAAATTTTTGGTAACCGCAATTCGCATATTATTAATGCGATAGCGTTAAAGAGCTCATTTTGCAGAAATTCCGGTGTCGGCGTTGGTGTCGGCTCGTTGGTTGTAAGCGAAAAATTATCATCTTGTTAATAACCGAAAAATTGAGAAAGATCCAAATAAAATAAATAATAAAAAATCGGCAGATCCCACGCCTTGTGGGAATCGATTTCATGCGAAGCAGGCAGCGAGTAGTTTTATATGCTGAATTTGTTGGCTTTGAGCCAAGCGTTACGAGGTGGGTCGACGTGTCTTTATAAGTGTAGTAGCTGTGTGCACATCGTGGGCTTACCAGGCATGTCGACTACACTGGCGTTTAAAGGGTAACTTATAGTCTGACGTAACGTCAGCACTCACGTTAGAGCACAGACGCCGGTATTATCGAAACGAAGTGCACTTTACGGTGCGATGATGTGAATATCATATGTAATTCATCCGGGGTCGGGCAACGCTTGAATATAATGTGATGAATCATAAGGATACAAATGTAATGTTTATTAGACTGCTATAAAAGCGAAGCCAACACTGGAACCACAGAAGTTAATCTGATATGACGCCTGTATCGTAGGAGTACACATCGTAGGAGTATCATGTAGTGTTTATTGCTTTCTTGCAAAATTAGATAGCCATCATCATAACCACAACTGACGTTGCACCGACATTACGTCCGCATAGGCTGTTTTTCCAAACCAGTTTACAGACCTGGCGTGGCTCTGTGGTAGAATACCTGATTGCCAGGCAGAATGCTTGGGCTCGATTCCTGCTGGGATTTAAATTTTCATTCTTTCCGTTCGTCGGGTCAACGCTGCCGATGTCAGTTTTTCTTAACGCACTCGCATTTAAGTTACCAATGTCGGTTTTCGCCGTTCCTGGGTAGATATAAACTGTCAATCACCTGTGGCGCATACCCGTACACCGCGGCCCGTGGTAAACGGGTATGTGCCACACGTGTCTGGAGGAAAAGGTTTGACGACGTACGCGATAGGATTGTCATGTTATTCATGTCATGACCAGACAGTCTTATTCGTCAAACCCTCTTACCCTCCCACGCCAGTTTTTGCCTACATCAAATTAAGGAGGTTATCACGAGAGCACCCAGACGTAGGCTGCTACATAGATAGATACGTAGATAAAAGCGCTCAAAGTGCTTATAGGGTTCGCTAAGAAATGCTTCGCATTTAAAAGTCTTCGGTTCTAGTGAGAATCGAACGCAGGCCGTCTGCGTGGCAAGCAGGTGTTCTACCACAAAGCCGCGTTATTGCTTTTTTTTCTTTATTACAGGGAAGGAAACCACTGCACTTAGACTGACGTTTCATAAATTAATAATCAGGCATGTTTAAACACAAATCAAACACAGGAAACCAGTCTAGAGCGTCACTAGAACGTTCATATATCCCGCGTATTTGAATTACTTGTTCCTGGAAGATTTTTGTTTATCGCGGAGGTTCAGCATTTCTGTCAATCAGTCTTGCTATCCAGAGGCTATGCAGGGCAATAAGAAAGATTGGGTCATAGGGTATTGTCCTGTCATTTGACACATTAAGGTACCTAATGTTTATAGGGTTGATTTCAAAGTATTTTTTTACAGTGTTCGCTGCAGTACATCCCAAAAGAACACTGCATCACAATAATCAATAAAACAATGATCAAAAGACTCAGGCTTTTTGCACAATCTGCAATTTACGTTCTAGGGAACAAAACGTCTTTTAGTCCTTTGCCATGTCTTCACAGGAAGAGTACCTGCGTGCATCTTAAAAAAAGAAACTCTTTGTTCCCGGAGACACGCACATTTTTTTTTCTTTTTTAACTCGAGTTAATACATCAGAGAGCTGACGATTTCCAAACTTGCCCCGATAGAGTGGCATTGGAAAGCACACATTAATAACATTCTTCACCAACTCCTTTAGACTAATGATAATAGTCGAAAGGAGTTCGACTAATAAATAGGTTATTGAAAATCTTCTTTGCAGAAATAGTATGGCATCAACAATTTCTTTTTGAAACCCATAGAGCGAATAATTTTCCACAAATTATGAAACAATAAGAGATGGTAAATGAAGTATCTCTTCGTTCGGGTGGCGCGGGGTCTCCCCTGCGTCTTCTCTGGACCCCAATAAAGTTTGCATCATCATCATCATCATCATCATCATGGTAAATGAAGTGAAAGACGGCGTTGAATCACCTCTCGCAGAAATGGATGTGTCACATCGTTAAAGTAAATAAAACGTGCAACTAATTGCCATACGACCAAATGCGCAAGGCCAACACCACCCCTTTCGTGCAGAAGAAACAAGTTATCTCGCCTCATTGGTTCCCAAGTAGCGCTCCAGACGAAGCGGGCAAATATCCTGAGAAATAATTGAATACTTTTTCTGGCACAATGAAGGACTTGAAGTGCATAAATTAGTTTGGCAGTTAAAAGAAAAAACATTGCAGGCCTTTGCCCTTGCAAAGATCGACAGTTGTCTTCCACCCCAAGCCTCAGATGCATGGCGAAGTTTTAAACGAGAGGTAAAAAGGCTTGCAATAGAAGAATCATCTCGCTTAGCTTTCGAACGAAAGTGGCAGCAAAAAGCAAACTTAGATGAACTTGTGGAACTACACCGCCTGGAATCGGAACACCCTGGACTATAGAAAGAGGCCATACGTTCTGTCAAAGCGAAATTGCGATGTTTCGACACGGAACGTTATAGAGGAACGATTCTCGCGTGAGCAACCTTCAAAACGCAGTTTTGACGATGAAAGAAGACACACACTTTCTAAGGAAATCAATGAAATAGAAAGACAGTTTAAACTAACTTGTGATACACCTTCAATTTTAAAATAATTCGAGGGGTATTATACTTCACTTTTTGATACACCGATAGTCACTGGACATCGTGATGCAGTTTCAAAACTTATAAAGCTTTTGCCTAGATTAAAAGAGGAGGATAAATCAACGTTAGAAGCAGATATCACCCTTGAAGAAATTGATTCGGCAGTGAAAAATCTACAAGAACAAAAAAACCACCTCTTCCGGATGGTCTCACAGCTGAGTTTTATAAGGAGTTTCAAGAAAAGTTATGCCTGATTCTTTCGGAGGTTTTAAACTTTGCTTTTGAAGTTGACATGTTACCACCCACTTTTTACCATGGTCATAATATATACTCATTCCGAAAGGTGAGTCAGTGGATGTCAAAAGACAGATTGCCGGATACCGACCGATATATTTATGTAATATTGACTATAAGATTTTCTCTAAAATTGTAGCAAATAGACTGCAATCTGCCAATGGTGATCTAGTCAGAGGGCTTATCAGACATGTGGAATCGGATGGCGCTGCAAACAGACGAATATACACATCGCCCGTTCAATTATTGAGTGCGTGTCAGACAGCTATCGCCAGATTGCTCTCAGTCAACTAGATTTGTCTAAAGCTTTTGATAAAGTGAGCCACGATTTCCTTTTCGAACTTCTTAGTCATAGCAATATCGGGCATATTCGGCTCAATGGAATTAGGATGTGCTACAATAGTGGAACAACTAAGCTAATCGCAAACGGTTCCCTCTCAGCTCCCATTCATATTCGATCCTCTGTGAGGCAAGGATGTCCCCTTTCACCGCTACTTGTTGCTCTCTATTTCGAACCGTTGTGCCTCAGTGTCATTACATAGGATACGGTCACAGGTTTCAGTTATGGCACATCATCCGTAAAAGTCCTTGCTTATGCCGATGACGTTGCATTTATATGTTCAGATAAGAAAAGTTTAAAGGAAGTAATGTGTTTAACGCAATCATTTTGTGAAGTTAATGGTGCATCCGTTAATTTTGATAAGTCCCGAGGATTTTGGTTTGGTCAGTGGGCAGTCACTTCATCGCAGTATGCCTGTATTCGTTGGGACACGGGTACTTTACGTTATCTTGGCGTTCCCCTTGATCAGTTCTGCAACAGTAACGCATATTGGTCTGACTGTGGCGTAGAGCAACGCTATTGCTTGAAATCGCTTCAAAAAAAAAAAAACACTATATGAATGTCATGTAGTGGAAGGATTCTCCTTAACGCATGTAATATTACGTGGCAGAAGGGTAGAATCGTGCCAGGCGCCACGCATGTGAATTGCGCAACGAGTGGGTGTTTTAAAGGCCCACCCATTACAAAGCGCTCAGACATATTTAATCATCATCAGCTGCAAAAGCATCAACTATCCTAGCATGCAGTAGGCGTGATAGGATAGCTTGAAACTGCCAATGTTGCGCGCACAGTCGTTCGTTTCCTTACGGCACGGTTGAGGCATACACCGAGAACCGAAGCTAGGCTAGCATTTGAGAAGGCGACGCGAACGGGGCCCGATTGCGCTATCGCGTTCTACTCTTGAAGGCGAAGCTCAAGCGTCCTCTAAGTTCTTTCGCAAACTTTGTGCTAGAGATAACTTTAGAAGTTGAAAATACGATATAAAAGTGTTTCAATGAAAGCAAAACTAAAACTAGGTTAATGAGCTAATTAGTAACTCCCCTACGGTATTTTATGACGTCAAGAGTGTAAAAGACCTAAACTCTGCCCCCTCATACAGCGTATACATATAGGTCAACAAGTGTTCGGCCGCACATATCACCTAATGTAGCATAACGTAACCTACGTAAGTTTAGCTATTCTGAAGTAATTAGTAAATCTCCTACATTGTTGATGTCAATCAATATATGATAATAATAAAACTTCTAAAACTTAAAAAAACACGCACAATCTCCTTTGAAAGTTTTCTAAGCGCGGAGTTGTTGTTGTTTTTTTTTTGTTTTGTTTTTTTGTGGGATGCGGCCGTCCCTACAACGCTGTTTGCGGGCGGCATCGGCATGGCGTCTTTCATATTTTTTCCAGCGTTCGTCATGGTCTGGAACGACCCCCTCAGAAGGCTCATCCCGTGACCATCGAAACACGAGCTTGGCATTAAAGTTTCGCGAAGTCTAAATTTTGCTAATGTGTACAATCCTCCGCTTTGCACGTTGTCCTATAGAGAGGGCTTTTATTCCACCAACACGAAATTCAAGGAAAGTCTTCACAGAAAGTGTTCTCTTTTCACATTTGCTTTGCACCGCGGGTACAACGCATTCGCATGGTTCAGATATATTCACACTCTGCAAGCGTGGGTGTGTAACCCAGTGGGTAAGAAACTCGCCAGCGGAGCATCGGGGCCTGGGTTCAAACTCCAAATCAATCCCCGTCAGGAAAGTTTATCCTGTTTTGTTCGTTCATTTCTTTACGTCGATGATCATCTTACGTAACAGTGGGACGCACGGACAGTTTTCTTGTGGAGTCGGCACAGAAATGCTCACGCATTTAATAACGGACGAGATGATAAATTGTAACACGGACGTAACAGAAGGCTGATTCTCCTCGCCCATACATGCGTCCGAACATGTGTTCACCACGCATATATCGCTATTGGTCTGACGTCAGAATGGCACGCAAGTCCGAGCTTAATTTATATCCATCTTGTTTTTGTTTTTTCACATACATGTTAATTACTTGATTGGTCTCATAGTGCTATTAATGCTTCGATGCTGTCTTAATGCTATCTTAGTATACAATATATGTATACGTTATCGAAGTGAAGATTTCTGTTTTGTTTTTGTTTTTCATTTCCACTGGAAACAGCAGGAGTGCGCAAAAGACAAATCTCGCATCGGTCATTTAGAAGCCAACTCGTATATCCGTTTTCAGTTACCCCCGTTCGCCGGCAACGCCAACTGGAAGTTTATATATAGTTATAGTGCCAAACTCACAACAAGTGAGTATTTGAGTAGGATGAGAAGCCCTTGCTCATTTAAAGCAGGTTGGCACAAAGAGTTCACCCGCCGCGGTAGTCTAGAGGTTATGGTGTTCGACTGCTGACCCGAAGGTCGCAGGATCGAATCCCGGCCGTGGCGGCCGCATTTCGATGGAGGCTAAATGCTTGAGGCCCGTGTACTTATATTTAGGCGCACGTTAAATAACACTAGATGGTCAAGATTTCCGGAGCTTACGGTGACCCTCATAATCATATCGTGGTTTTTGGAATTAAAATCCCAACAATTATTATTATTAGGCACAAAGAGTTCCGCCCTCGTTCGTGCGAAATCAAATCGTAATGCGTCAGAAGCGAGCGTAACCGCGCCTTTACGTCACGTGACGTGATGACGCGGGTGACGTGTGCCACCTCGTAACGCACCAACCGGAGCGTCCCGCTTACGCACGCGACCTAGAGTGCCTGTCACGCGAAAACGAAATAAACGAACATGCATTGACGCTGGCCGATTAACGGCAGCTGTTTCATGGCTGCAAAACAGCAGCGGCCTATTTCCCTCCAATAGCATGCAACCACCGCAAGGTTTTCTCCACTCTTCGAGTGGGTATACGCGTGCTCCTGACGCTCTCAGTTTATCGGTCTCGCTCATAAATGGGCCGGAACATATGTTGATAACACGACGCCATACGGGCCTTTTATCCTCTACTGAGACTGATTTATTGCCACCTCGATCGTCAGTGATTACAAACGTCCGGCTGGCGTTGGTGAACTCGCTGACAATTAAATGTTACTTTGCACTCCTTTGAATTAGGCGACTTTTGTCTGCCGCTGTTGTGAACCCTATAGACAGCGAAAAATATCGCTTCTTTGAGTTCTCTGTTTCGAAGGGGACGATACAGTCATCGATAAAACACACGGAACATTACTCATAGTTTGATGCGCATTTGTTTCGCGCGTCAAATTAGTCAGAATTGTTTGGTACAGCTGCTATCCGTATCCGTTCTCGTCATTCAAAATCAGTTGCCGTAGAGGCTGGGGATATTTCTAACTCTCAGCGGACCACCCGAATGTTGCGCATTCGACGTAGCTAAACGTAAGTCACAGGGGCGTCGCCAGAATTTTTTTTTATTTAGGGGAGGGGGTTAACTATCCTTTATGTATGTTCGTGCGTGTGTTTGTATGTACAGGTGTATATCTGTCCTTTCTTTTCTATTCTCTTTTGTAACCTTGCACCACGTCTTTCAAGTGCATACTATATACACGTGCAAAATTTACAAATTTCGGGGGTTACGGAGTTGAACCTCCCCTGCCCTTGATACGCCAATGGTGGGTCACTTTTTCTTTCTTTTTGTTCTAGAACGACGGTAATACCCGGAATGGCTTTTATAAGATCACCCTTGTATCTTGATTACTTTTATGTTAATTGTCGCGCCTTTTTCATGTAGGTGGAGGTACGGCTTCTGACATACACAGTGACACTTACAAGGAAAAAAGAAGGTTTTTCGCGGACGTCAGATACAAGTCATTATTAAGGTAAGATCCGACATGAAAGTAGAATATCACCATGGGTCACCTTCAGGTCTTGGGCGCAGTCGGTATAAAAACACGTAAAAATGAAGCAGGGCGCTGTCGGCATACTTGCGCCATTATAGAGAATACGAGCCTTCATGGAAAAGCCGAGCAGGAACAAGCGCAGTCCTGTGTGTTAGTGATACAACTAACACGTCCTTTCCGTACACTTATATGATGAAGCCGAATCGTCGCCATTGATCCGCCGATGACAAATACCGGGGCAAGAGACAAATATTACCGCAGTCGCAAGTATTTATACTGTCCGATTATGTCTGATCTTATACACTACATAAATAACAGACACGCTGGAGTATTTCAACATACAATCACAACGTAAGTCATACTTGCTTAAGTCATACATATTTAAGGAGACAGTACGAAAGAAAGTATTATGCTGGATAGATAGTTTACTCCATACTGACCACTGGTACGCCATGACTATAGAAGCTTTCTGTAGTCAGGGCTAGCCTGAAACCCAAACCCGAGAGCGACGACAGCGCCTGTTCGGTGTTAACAATCCAGCATAACTTCTATACGACGATTTTAGAAACTTTCCCTCCAATGAAGCGGTCTAAATGCGTCGAAATATGGTGAACTCCGTGACGTCACATAGGTATACGGTTGTGTTGGAGGCTGTGTGCTCGTGATTCACCAAGGTAAATTTCACCTCCACTTTTACCGCTGATAACGTTTCTCGGTCGAAGAAATTAAAATGTTTGAAACAATATTTTATCAATCCAAACTTCCTCAGTCAGCTTCAGTTGGGTTTGCCAATAACTGACAATGTTTCCTGTTCAAAAGTGCATCCTGTGCACCAATACCCATAGTTGGCACACTTTAGCGGACAAGTAAAGTGACAAGTCGGTTGAAGACGAAGACTACACCTTATAAGACGAACTTCTTTCTCTTACGTCCGAATAAGAAGTAAAGGTTTAAGCAGCGAAGACTTACAGATATTGCAGAGCGCCAGCTTGTCGCAACTAGATCTAGGGAGAAAAAAAAGGACGCGTTGTAGAACACGTTCGCGACGCGTACCCTATTCGCATGTCACTACCGCGCGCGGTAAGTGTCAAGCGATCTGTATAATGAAAATCGTTTCTGCGACCTTAAGGAATGCCAAATAGGAATGGCTGAGATTGCATATGAACTGTATAGGAAGCGAGTCTGGGAGCAGCTTTGGTTCCGCGTCGGTATTCCAGCAAAATAACTATAGACTTACTGAAACGTTAGTGACAGTCTCGACTTCTATTTATTAACTCATGTAGTTGCCGCATGCTTATGTTACACCCTTCAAGCACAGCTACAGCAGCGAGGCAAACTCCTTCGGGCGGTGCAAGCAAAGCGCGGTCTGCGTGCTTCCGGCACTCCAACAGAAAT
The DNA here is from genome assembly GCF_013339695.2 of Rhipicephalus sanguineus. NCBI lineage: Eukaryota > Metazoa > Arthropoda > Arachnida > Ixodida > Ixodidae > Rhipicephalus > Rhipicephalus sanguineus. The sequence goes on from NC_051176.1 coordinate 185,658,858, forward strand.
CCGCATTGAAAAGACCCATATGAAATTCCACAGCACGCCAATGCAGGGTGCAGCTCTTACAACGGCGCACGCTGCAGGTGTCGCCAGGAGAGGAAGTCCGGACATCGACAACATCGGCCTTTCAGGCACGTGCGAAGCGGCACGAACACTGGGCGTCTCATAGCGCGGCTCAGCTCTGGTTACGGCGCGCCGCAGCTTGTATGGCGTTATAACGGCGTTCAATCACGGTGCTGCTTTTGCTGCTGCCGCTTCGCGAGATCTCGTACATGACATGAGAGCGGCCAGGAAAGCAACGTATACAAGGGAGGAGAAATGGGGATGCGAGCATGTATACGAACTCCTTTCGGCTTGCTCCCCCAAGCCGCCTTTTCGACCCAAAAACACATCACAGAGAACACTGCGCAGCAGTGCATGCTTCGGCAGCTTCGTTGGCCACATCACCGTGTGGCAGTTGTAGCTAGATAACAAAATGAAATTGATGCCACAGAACTATAAAATGAAAGCGCAGCTTCTTTACTCCTGAACTTTATATATAAGTATAGGGATTGGAACACCGCCCATTGAAGACCAGCGGAAGTGTTGTCATCTACTACACATAAGTCATACAGTGTGCGCGCGTTGCCAGAATGCTGCGAACGTCATCACTGCTTGTTATCACCCTTCTTTCAATTTCAGTGAACGAATTTTGTCTGTCCTAGCGCCACTGAAATGTGCGCACCATCTAAGTTTCGTCATTTATGCCAGACGACTGAAGGAAAATTAGACCTGAAACTCACTGCTGACCTGTGTAAATATCCTTGACAGTGAAACGAAGTACGAGCTTTTCTGGGTCAAACACAAATGGTGCATAAGTGGTTCTGCTACCACCGGCCGCCCATGACTTACTGTGAACTAAAAGCAGGCGAATCCTTACCCGAAGACTAAATAAAACAGATTGAATAAAGAAGGTCGACACACAAGAGCAATCGTGCCGACCTTCTCTCTCCCCTTCCTCGTTGCACTTTGTTACGAGCAAAATAAAACGCTCAGGTGTCACACAGCAATTATCTCACCTATTTCCTTGTTCTGTGTCTGAGTCGTAAAGGTGCATTCACATGACGGGCTAAATTTTTTGCAACGAGCATGACGCAGCTGAATTGAGCCGTAACGAATTGCGTCGCAACCAGCTTATCCGCTCCATTCTTTTGCGTGGCGCGATTGATTGTTACGAAGCCACGCAGTGCTCGTCCGTGAAATTCGGCCCATTGTGCGAACCCAGCTTAAAGCACCATACGAATACCTGCCAGCGTTTGACCACCCGCAAGCGGAACTCTTCAAGTACAACCGCCCAAATCTTTAACTATATATCTTGCACGAGCGGCGACTTTGCTGCGTGTAAACGCCATATAACGGTGCCAAGTTGCAAACAGGGCGAAGGTATACGCGCATGCCCACAAAGCGCGCTCAGCTGGGTTCATCGTCTGCTAGGCTGTTGAACAGGCAGCTCGAGTAGGTGAATGGTTTTTCTCGTACTTTGTATTCCGAAGGTGTGCATTACGGCAAGCAGTCGAGGAAATAAAATTGTAGACAGGCCACAAGCCAGGGGTGTAGGCAAAATTTTTTTCGGAGGGGGTGGGGGGGCACTTCCTTGATCTGAAGTGGGGGCGGGGCAGGCAGATGTGGTCGAGTGTCATTTTGTGCTCTGTATGCCATGGCAAAAAAAAATTCGAGGCGGGGGGGGGGGGTTGGGGAGGGGTCACGGGCCCGGTGTGTCACCCCCTGGCTACGCCACTGCCACGCGCCCCCACTCATGAGATAAGCTGAAAACGTGGTTCGTCTGAAGTGCGCCACTATGGGGTGACGTCCTCAAGAAGGAACTGCCTAGCACGGGTGTCTCAAACATGATGCGAAACAAACGAGCGCTAAGAAACGGGGACTTAAGATACACACAGGACAGGCGCGTATCGGACAGGTGTGTATCTTGTATAAGTCCTCGTTTCTTAGCGCTCGTTTGTTTCGCATCAAGCGTGAACCAACTTGCCCAAACACATGTCTTGCCAAGTTTCAAACACGCGGCCGCGGCTTCACGAGGAATAAACTTTTGTGACTTCGCTAAATGGCATTCGCATTATTTTCTCGCCTATTGCGATTAATAACACTTTGTTCGGGGGAGCTACACAGACGGGACTGGTCTCAAGCATTTTTTTTTCCTGAGGCACCCCATGCGTTCACTGTGTTGAAACATCACCTTAGAACAAAAACTGTTTCATCCCGGCCGCGGCGGCTGCATTTTCGATGGAGGCGAAAATGTTTGAGGCCCGTGTACTTAGATTTAAGTGCCCGTTAAAGAACCCCAGGTATTCGAAATTTCCGGAGCCCTCCACTAGGGCGTCTCTCATAATCATGTCGTGGTTTTCGGACGTTAAACCCCAGATATTATTATTATTATTATTATTATTATTATTATTATTATTATTATTATTATTATTATTATTATTATTATTATTATTATTATTAAAAGCCTCTGTTTCGGAATTTTAGTCATTCTGAAGATCGGTATCGATATCTTTCTCGAAGCCTACCTCAAATCCCCTTCGGATATGACCCATATATATGAGATATGGGAAAGGCGTTCTTTCATACGGCAACATTAAGTGACATCCCCCCTTCTCCGACTTTCCTCACTGTCCCAGCCCTTGTTGGAGTAAATTTCGGTACTGCGGCCCGCTAGATGAGATGAGTTTGAGACCCCTAGCCTAGCAGGTGATGAGCCCAGCTGAGCGCCCTTTGTGGGAATGCGCTTACCCTCGCCCTGTTTGCAATCTGGCACCGTGATACGGCGCTTACGCACAGAAAAGTTGCCGCTCACGCACGCTACTCACTGATCTGAGTGGCTGTACTGTCAGCAAACATCTGTATAGCACGATAAATGAAAGAGATAGCACTAGAATACCGTTATTATACTGACAGCATGGACAGAACATGGAATGCGAAGCACTTTCGACCTTGCGGAAATGCTACCTGGCTTTCTCTGTATACTGCAAAAGTGTCACAGCTGCACGAAACGCCCACCGTCAACCTTAATTCTCAGGGATAGCGAAGCCTGTGTATATATTTACATTTTACAGCGACAAGCGCTGAAGAGTCGTTTTGATTCTATTCTGTAGCCTTATTATCATGTTCAAAGTGCATTGTACGTTTTTCAAATGCTCTGATGGCTAAAATCCAGACTGTAGGGCCCATATCAACAAAAAGCTCTTACGCTAGAATTGTTCGTATACTTCGTAAACTTTTAGCCAATACTGACTCTCGACATATTCTTAGAGAAGGCGGCTGTCCAATAAATATCATATAGCACGTTTATGAACGATAAGCTTTGTGAATTAGGCTCCAGCTCAAGTTCCGTTATAATGAGAAATGTGGTGACGCTTATGACGCTACTGCTACGCTCCCAGGTTACGGGAAGTGCAGTGCAAGGTAAATTCAGGGCGAAGATGATATCGGTCAAATCTTGTCCGTGCATGCGCTGCTGTGTCCTACGATGGCAAGTTTCCTGACAAACGGCACATGTGCATATCACCTGTTCCATTTCCTTCTCCCTATCTCTTCGCGCGGCCATCGGTTACCTCTGGGATGAAATTATTTGCTTCTTTTTTCTCACTGATATACATCTGGTTTTTCCCAGGATTATATGGTCCCATGCCTCTTGCGCACTTATGGCGGATGTAATCGTCATAGATACGATAGCCAGAATATGGTCTATTTCCCAAGAGATAAGTCGTGTCTATCCTTAGCGCTGACACATATTGAGAAGCACGGCACATCCATCACCGGCATTGAAGCAGGCACATCAGTGGCGGGCACACAGAGAACTCTTGCTGCTGTTCGCTACTCAGCACGAGCATGATCGCAATTGCCTGCATTTTTGGGGCGTCCCTGCTTGGTAAGTCTGCTCGGTGCGACGTTTTTACCTATTGTTTCTTTTTCACCATTGCTAACTTACTAATACGTGGATTCCAGTAACCGCAGAAAGCCGAAGCGCGCCTGCCTTCTGTCCCACTTATAAGTCATAACTTTTGGATTTCAGGACGTTCTTATTGAAGAAAGTGTTATTATATCTGTACTCGATGCGCCTTCTAAGGAAGGGTTATGACATCACTTTTGCGCACTTCGAAATATGTGTATTATTCACGGCCCGGCCCAACAGTAACAGGCACAACTACAGTGCCGGAAAAATGAAACTCGCGACCACATATAACGGATATACAAAAGCTTTAGAAAAGGGATATGCTAAGAAAATAAATTGTATATGCAGTATTCATACATTCATTAGTGCTTTTAAGAGAGCGAAGGTACAAAGTAAAGCGAGAAATTAAAAAAAAAACCGTGGCGCATAAGAACTGCCTACGAAACAGACGCACAACGTGTAAAGTCGAGGGACCCCGCATCTGAACTTATATCGAAATATTTAAAGAGGGGCATGTGTAACGGAAAAAGCCCACCTAAAAAAAATATGTGGACCAAGCAGTTTGATGCAACACCAAATGACGGCAGCTTTAAGAACAAGCGCCGACTATAGGAAAGGAGAACACACTTAGCGACGCTTCACAGCGTATTTTACACCAAGAGAGCAAACATTTACGGAACGCTGCGATACCGTGTTTAGCATGCTTTAAATAAGTGCGTATGCAATGAGTTCGCGCACTGAATAAGGAATTATAAAACGAAATATGCATAAAACATATTATGTATTAACATATGTTTACTGCATATTCACGAAATGAAGCAATTGCACGTCATATCTATGTCGCAATGTACATCCCAAGTATTTAATGTCTATTACACGAGATACTCGAGTACAGCGATTGCTTCGGAGCGGAGCGCCCAGTCTTAAATCTCCTACAGTCGTGATTGACATCAAGACTGTATAGATTAACTAGTTACTTCAGAATTGCTAAAATTACGTAGGTTACGTTATGCTACATTAGGTGATACGTGCGGCCGAACAATTGTTCACATGTATACGCTATATGAGGGGGCAGAGTTTAGGGCTTTTACGTTCTTGACGACATAAAAGACCGTAGGGGAGTTACTAACTAGCTCATTAACTTAGTTTTAGCTTTGCTTTCATCGACACACTTTTATCTCGTATTTTCCACTTCTAAAGTTATCTCTAGCGCAAAGTTCGCGAAAGAACTTGGAGGACGCTTGAGCTTGGCCTTTAATAGTAGAACGCGATAGCGCAACCGGGCCCCGTGCGCACCGCCTTCCCAATTGCTAGCCTGCCTTCGGTTCTCGGTGGAAGCCTCAACCATGCCTTAAGGAAAGGAGCGTCTGTACGCGTAACATTGGCCTTTTCAAACTATCCTAGAATACTTGCTTGCTCGCTTGCTTGCCCTTCATTATTGGCTCTTACCCACTATACGGGGGATTGGCCATGAAACCGGCAGTTAATATAAGTCGGGAAATTTAGAATTTAGACGAAGGAAAATGAACTAATCGGCCGTGTAGGGTATATAGAAAAATTGAAGAATTATTAGTTTATGTACTAATAAAAATAGGAATGTGCCAATCATATGGAATACAGTGAATTAGCCCGAGAAAGTCGGATGTACCAAATTTTGAGAAAAATTAACAAGGAATTCTTCTTGTGTCCCTAAGAAATTCGCATGCGGCTAAAAAAGTTCCTTTTGCTGTGTCCCAGAGAAGATGCACCAAGGGACAGAATGTTTTCAGAGTTAGCAGTAATTCTTAATTTTCTGAATAACATTTCGAAATGTTTTTTCCTGAGGTTAGTGAAACGACGGCAAGTAAGTAAGAAGTGACCGATGTTTTCAGGTTCTTGGCAGTGAAAGCATAGAGGAGATGGCACCAGATCAGACCTGTATAAATAAAAATTAAGAGGAGGTATACGGCATCGAAATTTTGTAAAAGATACTTCGAATTTGCGCGTGGGACACCATTTATTATCCCAAGCAAAAGAAAGATGACCATATTATTGAACTGGTAATTTAGTTTTCATGGAATCTTGAAGTAAACAGTATTAGCGGAATCTAGATTCAGTAATAAAAGCTGTATCAAGCACAACGGTCATCACAGGACCACCTAGAGACCACCGTGCGAGAGTATCAGCCATCTCGTTTAAAAATGTGCCACGATGACCTGGTACCCATATCAAGCGCACAGTACAGAAGTTTTTAGGGATTAATGAAGTGAAGGCATTCAGAATAGAAGACTCGGAAGGAGAAGCCGAATGGAGAGATCTGCATACGGACAGCGAATCAGTAATTACTGCAACTGCCGAATCATTTACTGAAAGTTTTCGAAGGGCTAAAATAATTGCTAGGAGCTCAGCTTCGAATATTGGGTATAATCCGGGAGACGCAATGAGAATGACCAAGATAAGGCCTCTGAGAAAATGCCTACTCCCGCTTTCTCTTCACACATGGATGCATCAGTAGCATTGACATTATCAATTCCCAACTGAAGTAAATGGTCTTCTAATAAACCTATGAAATATCTATAGAAGGTAGAAATTTGGAATTAGACGGGAATATATCATCAAATTCAATTTTCGCTGAGGCTAATGATTTATTTGAAATTATGTAGCGTATGTCAACATATAAAGGTTCCAGCTAGTCTTGGACAAACAAAATTTGAGGTTTATATACCCGAAACCGAGGCTCATTAAAAAATGCTCTCGATTCAGAAATGAATACAAACTGCAATCGGCTTAGAGAAGATGTGCAAAATTTTAAATGTGTTTTCACGGTAAGAATGCGGAATCTGCAAGCTAAAGTGGGGATTCCGGCTTCTTGATATAAAACACTGTTTGCAGTAAATTTCGGTACCCCTGGACAACAACGAATAGCATCTCGCTCTAAAAGAACCAAGGGAAAAATTGTATATGCAGGACCCCCGGAGAATAAAATGCAACCAAATTTTAAAATCGGACGAACGTACATACTGTAAATCATAGTTAGATTGTCCCTACGTAGGCCAGAGTGGTGTCGACCAAGTTTACGAATCATTCCAAGAGCGCGTGTTGCCTTAGATTTAACATGCTCAATGTGATTTCGCCAGCTTAGTTTTTCATCATAAAGTACACCTAAATATTTAACGCAGTCATTTTGGGGAATTATTTCTTGACGATACTGTAGTGAAATGCTAATAGGAGCATTCAAAGGAAAAACAATCACCTAACATTTGCTAACATTCATGGTCATTTGAATCTCTTCAAACAATAACCCTAAAGTTTCTTAATATGATTGTAATGTTGCATGCAATGCATGAATATCAGATGCAGAAGAGAAGAACGCTATGTCATCTGCGTATACATAAACTTGAACGTTATTGTGCAACGGAACTGAGCTTAATAACACATTAAATAAAACAGGAGGGAGAACGGAACCTTGAGGCATTCCTCTGGACTGATTATATTTTGGGTAAGATAAGCCGCGCTGAGAACAATAAAATTTTCTATCCTTTAGAAACTGGCACACATTGGCACGCACTACAACTTTGTAATGTAAACACCTGCCCTGAAGTGAATTAAAAAGTCAATTAACGAGCTTTGTTAATTAGTCCAACCAGTGTCATTTTAACTGCGGCAAAGTATTTCCGCCTGGACGTGGAGTCAGTGTGCGAAAACGACAGGAGCCTTACTGTCATAGGAATTTTATAAAAAATCTGTATTTTTTATTTAAAAAGACACCCTGTATATGATACCTGGGAAATCTGGTAGCATCAATGCTTTCGAAATAACCAATTTGGTTTTTAGAACAAATAAGTGTAGAAGATGAAGAATTCTCATCTAGAACGTGTTTCATTTCCATCATATCATGGATACAATGATGGATATGATGGTGCGAGTGCATACAACGGTCTTTTCTCAAATTCCGCTAATCGAAGTTGAAGGTCTGATGCCAGCCTTAAGATGTCGCAGTCAAAATTTTCACAACTTTCGACGTCGCTTTCTAGATCTTCAAGAGGATATAGTGTCATGAATCTGGC